>NC_080170.1:83349119-83531661 GCF_950295315.1 Erinaceus europaeus | reverse complement strand
AAAAAACTATATGCCACCAAGCTAGAGAATCTGGAAGAAATGGAACAATTCCTAGAAACCTATGCACTTCCAAAACTGAACCAAGAAGAACTACAAAATCTAAATGCACCAATCACAGACAAAGATATTGAAACCGTTATTAAGAATCTCCCCAACAACGAAAGTCCTTGACCAGATGGCTTCACAAACGAATTCTACAAAACTTTCAGGAAACAGTTAATACCCATACTTCTTAAGCTATTCCATAAGATTGAAGAAACAGGAATACTCCCTTCCACCTTTTATGAAGCCAACATCACTCTGATACCAAAAGCTGATAGGGACAGAACAAAACGGAAAACTACAGACCAATATCTCTGATGAACATAGATGCCAAAATATTAAACAAGATCTTGGCCAACCGGATACAGCAACATATCAAAAAGATTGTTCATCATGACCAAGTGGGATTCATACCAGGAATGCAAGGCTGGTTCAACATCCATAAGTCAATCAATGTCATTCACCACATCAATAAAAGCAAAGCCAAAAACCACATGATTATCTCAATAGATGCAGAGAAGCCTTTGACAAAATCCAACACCCATTCATGCTCAAAGCTCTACAAAAAATGGGAATAGATGGGAAATTCCTCAAGATAGTGGAGTCTATATATAGCAAACCTACAGCCAACATCATACTCAATGGACAGAAGCTGAAAGCATTCCCCCTCAGATCGGACACTAGACAGGGCTGTCCACTGTCACCGTTACTCTTCAACATAGTATTGGAAGTTCTTGCCATAGCAATCAGGCAAGAGAAAGAAATCAAAGGAATACAGATTGGAAGGGAAGAAGTCAAGCTCTCACTATTTGCAGATGATATGATAGTATACATAGAAAGACCTAAAGAATCCAGTAGAAAATTACTGAAAGTTATTAGGCAATATAGCAAGGTATCAGGCTACAAAATCAATGTACAAAAATCAGTGGCATTTCTTTATGCAAACACTAAATCTGAAGAAGAAGACATCCAGAAATCACTCCCATTTACTGTTTCAGCAAAATCAATCAAATACCTGGGAATAAAGTGGACCAAAGAAGTGAAAGACTTGTATGCTGAAAACTATGAGTCGCTACTCAAGGAAATAGAAACTGATACCAAGAAATGGAAAGATATCCCATGCTCATGGATTGGAAGAATAAATATCATCAAAATGAATATTCTCCCCAGAGCCATATACAAATTTAATGCAATACCCATCAAAGTCCCACCAAGCTTCTTTAAGAGAATAGAACAAACACTATAATCATTTATCTGGAATCTGAAAACACCTAGAATTGCCAAAACCATCTTGAGGAAAAGAAACAGAAATGGAGGCATCACACTCCCAGACGTTAAACTATATATAAAGCCATCATCATCAAAACAGCATGGTACTGGAACAAGAATAGGCACACAGACCAGTGGAACAGAATTAAAAGCCCAGAAGTAAATCCCAACACCTATGGGCATCTAATCTTTGATAAGGGGGCCCAAAGGATTAAATGGAAAAAGGAGGCTCTCTTCAATAAATGGTGCTGGGAAAACTGGGTTGAAACATGCAGAAGAATGAAATTGAACCACTTTATCTCACCAGAAACAAAAATGAACTCCAAATGGATCAAAGACCTAGATGTCAGACCAGAAACAATCAAATACTTAGAGGAAAACATTGGTAAAACACTTTCCCACCTACACCTCAAGGACATCTTTGATGAATCAAACCCAATTGCAAGGAAGACGAAAGCAGAAACAAACCAATAGTACTACATCAAATTGAAAAGCTTCTGCACATCCAAAGAAACTATTAAACAAACAGAGAGACCCCTCACAGAATGGGAGAAGATCTTCACATGCCAGACATCAGACAAGAAACTAATCACCAAAATATATAAAGAGCTCAGCAAACTTAGCACCAAAAAAGCAAATGACCCCATCCCAAAATGGGCAGAGGATATGAAAAAAACATTCACCTCAGAAGAAATCCAAAAGGCTAACAAACATATGAAAAACTGCTCTAGGTCACTGATTGTCAGAGAAATGCAAATTAAGACAACACTAAGATACCACCTCACTCCTGTAAGAATGGCATACATCAAAAAGGACAGCAGCAACAAATGCTGGAGAGGATGTGGGGACAGAGGAATACTTTTACATTGCTGGTGGGAATGTAAACTGGTACAGCCTCTGTGGAGAGTAGTCTGGAAAACTCTCAGAAGGCTAGACACGGACCTTCCATATGATCCAGTAATTCCTCTCCTGGGGTTATACCCCAAGGACTCCATAACACCCAACAAAAAGAGGTGTGTACTCCTATGTTCATAGCAGCACAATTCATAATAGCTAAAACCTGGAAGCAACCCAGGTGCCCAACAACAGATGAGTGGCTGAGAAAGCTGTGGTATATATACACAATGGAATACTATGCAGCTATCAAGAACAATGAATCCACCTTCTCTGACCCATCGTGGACAGAGCTAGAAGGAATTATGTTAAGTAAGCTAAGTCAGAAAGATAAAGATGAGTATGGGATGATCCCACTCATCAACAGAAGTTGAGTAAGAAGATCTGAAAGGGAAACTAAAAGCAGGACCTGATCAAATTGTAAGTAGGGCACCAAAGTAAAAACCCTGTGGTGAGGGGTAGACATGCAGCTTCCTGGGACAGTGTGGGGTGGGAGTGGGTGGGAGGGATGGCTCACAGTCTTTTGGTGGTGGGGATGGTGTTTACGTACACTCCTAGCAAAATGTAGACATATAAATCAGTAGTTAATTAATAAGAGAGGGGGAAAATCAGTTGTATGTCTCAAAGTTTCTCAAAACACAAACTGAATCTTTTTAATATATAGGCTGTGTATTTGATATGTGGACTCTCTCAAAAGCCTAGACCAAGTAGATTGGAAGCATCCAATAGCACAGCTATATACAAGATACTGGATACTATACAGCAAACCCTAACAAAAGGACTTTTCAAAGTTAACCCAATTACCAAATAATGTGATGATAACATTAACTATCGATTGTCTTTTTGAACCGTAAGACAGCAGGAACCTCACATCTCCACTATAGAGCTCCTACTTCCCCCAGTCCTGGAACCCTTGGATAGGGCCCACTTTCCCGTATGTGTCTCCCAATCCATACCAAATAATATTGCATCTGCCGATCACAACCTAACCAACGCAAGGATTGCCACCTCAACATGCTTCACCTCAGACTGTGTCCAGAGACTTCACGTGTGGAATGACAACCCTTCAGCTTCATTACTAGGGTGAGACCTTTCCTCTTATAGTACACTCTAATTTCATCTCAGGTGGTTCACTCTAACAAAGTCCCATAACATAGATATACACCAGTTTCTGTGAGAGAGAGCTTATGTTCACACATATCCATAAACTACTGCAAAATATATACCTGAAAGCAGTAGTACACTAGAGTTTGCAGTGAGTACCTCCCTAACACTTCCTCTCCACTATTCCAAGCTTGGGATCCATGATTGCTCAACAAATTGTTTGGCTTCGTATGTTAACTCTCTTTTCAATCACCAGGTTCCAGATGCCACCAGGATGCTGGCTAGGCTTCCCTGGATTGAAGACCCCACCAATGTGTCCTGGAGCTCAGCTTCCCCAGAGACACACCTTACTAGGGAAAGAGAGAGGCAGACTGGGAGTATGGACCGACCAGTCAACGCCCGTGTTCAGCGGGGAAGCAATTACAGAAGCCAGACCTTCTACCTTTTGCAACCCTCAATGACCCTGGGTCCATTCTCCCAGAGGGCTAGAGAATGGGAAAGCTATCATGGGAGGGGGTGGGTTATGGAGATTGGGTGGTGGGAATTGTGTGGAGTTGTACCCCTCCTACCTTATGGTTTTGTTCATTAATCCTTTCTTAAATAAAAAATAAAATTAAAAAATGCAAAAAAAAAGAAAAAAAATTTGTGATTCAATTTTTATTTACAAAATTATAAGATAACATGGGTACAACTCCACACCATTCCCACTACCAGAGTTCTGTATCCACATACCTTCTATTGGAAGCTACAAAAATTCTCCCAAGGTTGCAGATATGTATTAACTATTATTTCTACAACTATATGTCAATATTTGTATATATTTGCCCTTTTTTTTTTCAATGGTCCCATCTTCTATCCCTTTCTAAGTCACACATTCAGCTATTGCTACATCCAAATGTACCTCTCCTTTTCCTCTTCTCTCTCCAGGTCCTGAGAGAGTTGGAATTCAGAGCCCTCTGGTCATCTTCCCCTATCATTTCTCCCCCAGTAGGAGTATGGACCAAAATTCTTTTGTGGGTGCAGAAGGTGGGAGTTCTGGATTCTGTAATAGCTTCTCCACTAGATATGATTATTGCCGGGTCGATCCGTACCCTCAGTCTGTAAGAACTTTTTTTTAAAGACTTTGTTTTTTCCCTTTTTTTGCCCTTTTAAAATATTTGTTTATTCCATTTTGTTGTCCTTATTGTTTTATTGTTGTAGTTATTATTGTTGTTATTATTGATGTCATCAGTGTTGGATAGATCAGAGGAGGGGAAGACAGAGAGGGAGAGAGAAAGGTAGATACCAGCAGACCTGCTTCACCCCTTGTGAAGCGACTCCCCTGCAGGTGGGGAGCAGGGCTCGAACTGGGATCCTTACACCAGTCCTTGCGCTTTGTACCATCTGCGCTTAATCTGCTGCACTACCACCCAACTCCTTTTTTTTATTGTTGTTGTGGTTATTATTATTGTTGCTATTGGATATGACAGAGAGAAATGGAAAGGGAAGGCGGAGACAGAAAGGGGGAGAGAAAGACACCTGAAGATCTGCTTCACCTCTTGTGAAGCGACCCCCCTGCAGGTGGGGAACCAGGGGCCCAAACCGGGATCCTTATGCCAGTCCTTGCATTTCCTGCCATGTGCACTTAATTTATTGCACTATCGCCCGACCCTGTATAAAAAAATTTTTGTAAGGCTACGCCTCTCTTTCTTCTTAACCTGATCAGTTCATTTAGGGTATTAAATTTAAAATAATGATTTTTAGAGACTACAATAAAACATTTAACAGACCTATTACAACCATCAGCTATCGTTCACATTGTACCCTGAGCTGCATCAGTAACTCATGACTTTTCTCTCCCTTTGTCTTCCAAATATTACATAGTAGACAAGGATGATGCTCAGATGACAAAAGAAAGAATCTATGCTATGCTCAAATAAAAACACAGGATCCTTGTGAGAAAACACAGGCCTAGTCAGTTTCCTAACAAATCACATGAATGTCAAAAGCCAGGACTAAAGTGAAATTAGCAGTCCTATAACCAGTTCCTCCTTTGTAGATAAAACTCCATACTCATAGAGGGAACAAAGCTCTCCTACTGTACTGTTGACCATTGGCATAATCAAGATTTGAACCCACAGATCAGTTAAGATTCTTCCATCTGCTCAGTGATTGCGTTTTGAGCTAATTTATAAAGTTTCACCAGGAGAATAAGAAATAAGCTGTTCTTTCCAAATACTAAGCTCTTGGGATCCTTATCCTTCATCCAAATAACCTGCAGCATTACTCTGGAGAAAATTATCTCCTACTTCATGCTTATTGATAAATCACATTCTAAAGATCAAAGTAGAACACTTTAATTTTTGTGAGAGAAATTCTGGTTTATGAAAGATCCAGAAATCTAAACAGATCTGTTCTTCCAGCTTTTCTTCTTTTCATTCTTTTTGCTTCTAGCCTCATTATATCCTTTGGTCACAAGAAAAGAGCACTCCCTCGTCTAAACTAAAATCTGTTTTCCATTTATCCATACAAACAAATTGCTGACCTCCTGGACTCTACCCATAAAAATCTCACTAAACCAGGCTTCCATTCCTCTTGGTCTACAATCACTCTAATAAGCACCACAAGTCTTCTCTGAGTCTCAAATCCTCTTTTTGTTCTCCTCGCAAATCTGTTCCCACAGCTTCACCATCCGGGCTTATTTTCTCTGCCCAGATAAACATTAGCACAGCATATTAACATATCTAAGCCCCAATCATACTTCAATTTCTCTGGTTTCGGATTAAAACAACTTAATCCTACTGGAGAGAAGAAATTTGGCAACATTTCTGTCCTTTGGTGATAAGAGCAGGATTGTACTTTTGCCAGACCTACAGAAAGAATAAGAGGGCTATGCTAAATCCTACTTTTCTAGGCACCTGTATCCACCAGCCCTTAGGGGGATTCAAGAGCCTAAGAAACAGCAGACAGATGGGAAGCATAGTGATAGCCAGGACCTAGTGCTCCAACATGAGACCTTCTGGAATAATCAGTGCCAGACCTTGAGGCTTAATACCAGGATTCAGGGAAATCTCCTACTGTCTTCCTTTAGATAAATGTTAAATGCTTACTGTCTTTTACCTGGGGACAAGGCTGATTTTGTCTCAATGGCATGTGTGCAGAGACAGACATGGTAGTGCCCCAGGGAAAGCTCAGACTCCACATAGCAACCAGCTTCATCACAAGAGGTCATAGGACAGATGACACAGCTCAAGGATACATGACTGGAATTCTGCCTACAACTAAAATCAGCTTAGAAATCTACCCAGCCTGATTATAGGGGCAGTGGGAGCAGTGGCACTGAGTAAAGGTCAGATGTGAAGGTGAATGGGCGCCCTGAGTTTGGTCTTTGTAAGGAAAAGCTCCCCCTCTCCCTAGTACATAACCTACCAGGTCTGCTCTCATCTGCTCTCATGCCAGGCAGTGGCTGGAATAAGGTGAACTGGCTGAACTCAGTAAGAACTGCCTGCCAAAACTTGTTCCTGACTCCTTTCCAGAACTTGTCCATTTCCCAAGAGAACAAACACCAAAATAGATAAAATTTCACAACTCTCTAACTGACAGGAAGGGAAAGAAAAGTCCCTGTTCAGCTTAAAATGGTTTTTTTACAGTAAGAGGCTCCAGAGAATTCTTGAAGAGATTGGCATTGGCCATGCGTAGGCCACAATGTACGCTTTCCAATTATTTGACATCCTCTTCCAACACACCCAGGGCATTTTCTGCATCTCATTTGCATCAAATTCATTTTAGCACATTTTTTACTACTATTTTATTATTCCCTTTTCAATACCAAACTTTCAACAATAGAGGTTTATTATCTTAAGTAATTCTTAGGCTCATAAGCAGCCTTGACTCCTCCTCCTTCCTTCCTAGTCTCCATAAACTAGCCCCCCACACACACACACCACACAGCTAAGTATTCCTCATTATCATTCCTATCACTGGAGTGAGGTAATTAATATAAAATCATCAAAAGTTGGACAGGAGCAGTCAGTCACAGAGAGGTGCTTCTCAAACTTTCTTAGAAAATATTCTGTTTTTCACATCCACTGTTCCTTATGTCATGAAAATCAACTGTAGAGGGCCAGGTAGTGTCACACTGGATTGAGTATACATAGTACCATGCACAAAGACTAGGTTCATGCCCCTATCCCAAACTGTAGAAGGGAAGCTTTACAAGTGGTAAAGCAGGACTGCAGGTACCTCTCTTTCTCTCTCCCTAGTTCTCTAAATTTTCTATTATTTCTTTCTGTCCTATCAATAAAAACAAATGAAAAAAAAAAGGAAAACAAATGGCCACCAGGAGCAGTGGATTCATTATTCAGGTTCAGGCACCTAGCTCCAGTTATAATGTTGGTGGCAAAAAGGAAATATATACCTGAAAGCAGTAGTACACTAGAGTTTGCAGTGAGTACCCCCCAACACTTCATCTCCACTGTCTCAACCTTTGGGTCCATGATTGCTCAACAATTTGTTTGGCTTTGTATGTTAACTCTCTTTTTCAGCAACCAGGTTCCAGATACCATCAGGATGCCAGCCAGGTTTCCCTAGACTAAAGCCCCACCAATGTGTCCTGGAGCTCCGATTCTCCAGAGACCCACCCAACTAGGGAAAGAGAGAGGCAGACTGGGAGTGTGGATCGACCAGTCAACGCCCATGTTCAGCGGGGAAGCAATTACAGAAGCCAGACCTTCCACCTTCTGCAACCCACAAGGACCCTGGGTCCATGCTCCCAGAGGGATAGAGAATGGGAAAGCTATCAGGGGAGGGGGTGGGAAATGGAGGTTGGGTGGTGGGAATTGTGTGGAATTGTACCCCCCCATCCTATGATTTTGTTAATGTCTTCTTTCTTAAATAAATAAATAAATAAATAAAGTTAATCAACTGTATATCTGGGGAGACAGTGATGTGACAGTGCACACAATTTGCATCCCAGAGGTCCCTGGTACCGTCAACAGCTAGAGCTGAATGGTGTTCTAGTTACAGAGAGAATCATTTTCTTTTCTTCTTTTTTTAAATCCTCAATAAAATAGCTCATGATTTTTCTATATAATTAGTGATCACTACCATAATCATGAAATGTGCCCTTTCTGAGAAGTTGATTGAATCAAAGGCAAAAAGAAATCAAAAGAAAGCATGGGTCGTAGAGGAAATATGGTAGAGCAGAACTGTAGGGAAAGAATATGAAGCAAGATAAAGGAAGGGAGAATTGAAAGGACCATGTGAGCCTTTTTCAGTATCCCTCCTGCTTCAGTGTTCCAGAATCAGCACGTTTATGTGCCAGCCAGTAGACTTACACACAGATAGAGAGTAGCAGGAAATACATTCCTGGAGCACACAGTATTTTATATAAGGAGACAGTAAATGTCTTACATATAGTAAGGCTGATTACATCAGCTTCATGTCCCTTGTCAATCAAATACTAGCTTCTGAAATCTCACCACTTATCCATGGCCTTGTGCTACCCTCATTCCCAGCCCACACCTAGAATTTTGAAGTTTTTTTTTTTATTAATTTAAATTTCCTGTACTCCTTGACCCACATGGAATTTTGCCCCACACAGGGAAAACTCCCTACTGAAAAAGAATTACCAAGTTCACAAGCAGAGGTTAATAACTACAGGGCAAGGCTAATGGTTCCTGCCGCATCTTTCATGCTCAGACTCTAGAACTGAAACTAGAGGAGTGAGGAAATCTTGTTATGCCAGACAGGTGAAAAATGAGCTGTGAATTCACCCCTGCTGGAGGAGGCGAGGCCTCCGGTTATATCATAACAGCACAGTTGACTCGATCTCAGGAGGAGGCTTACCCCACTAATCCCTTAAGAGAAAACTGTCCATGTATAACATCTCCACCTCATTAGAGCTACAGTTCATTTATTAAATATTGAACACATCATATGGTTCTTTTTTGGTGTGGAGGACCAGAGTCCTTGTTCTTAGAGGGGGATGCTGTGTATCCTCCTGAGAAAAGTCCAGTTGGCCATGCTAATTGCTAACAGATTTCTCACATACTGTTATTTCTTCATCTTCCCAGGAAGTACATGCTGCACCACAGGAGATGTGGGACAGAACTTTGTTGCTAGGATTCTAAATGATAGAGGCAATTAATTATTCACACCAGTAAAAGAAACTTAATGAGCAGCCCAGAAACTGAATCTACTCAGGGAAGTTGAATGAGATAAGTAAGAAACATAGAAATCCCTGGTCACTTGATCTTTAGGTGGAACCATACATAACCTTTACCAGAAAGGACCTAGTCTAAGGCCCTCACTTACAGGTAATGGATTCAGGAACTGAAGACAAGAAGCAGCAACTTGCCCAAAACACAGAGAAAGTGAAAGGTCCTGAGCCCCTACTTCTGCTAGGTACTGCACTGCAAACATTTAATAGTCTACATACTCATTTAATCCTAATAATTCTATAAAGTAGATATCTTACAGTAAAGTTACATTACCAGTTCTATTAACTATATTTATAAAGTCCTACTCATTTGGAAACTCTTGTAAGAGAAATTTCTTCTACATAAATTTCCACAAGAAATAGCTACCTAAACCAGTGGCTGACTGACTCCAGAGGAATGAACTCAGAGAGAGACTACACATAGAGATTCCTAACATGTCTATAAAGCACTATGGCAATAGAGAAGGATACAGAGTGAATTCAATTAGATGAGAGATTAATGAGTAACCTGCATAATATATATGGTAAACATTCTACATCCAGTATTCTCATGGGTTTTGTTTCCTATTCTTGAGTGTCATCTGTTTTTATCAAACTCAAAATAGTTTTCCTTTTCTTAAAAGGTTAACCTGAGTGTATGTCTGCTTCTTACAATCAAAATCTCCCTGTCAAAGCAGACACATATATGTGTATCTATGCATGGGGTTGGGGCGAGGAGAGGGTGCTCATAACCAAACACTGAATTAAGCATGTCAATTAAAACTATTAAAATTAAAAATGGATTTGAATAAGATGATAATGTGTGAGGAGCTGGAAGAGGGAAGCTTTATGAGTGGTGGAGCAGTGCTGCAGATGCCTCTCCTTCTCCGTATACCCCCATTCCCATTTCTCTGTCTCTATCAAACAAACAAGAAAGGGGAAAAAATGATCACTAGGAATAGTGGATTCATTGTGCAGGCACAGAGACCCAGAAATAAACATAGTGACAAAATAAAAAGGAGAGCTGGAGAGACATTTAAATCTGTTAGAATATAGAACTTATGTGCCTGAGGGCCCGGACACCACAGGTTCAATCTCTGGCACCACCATCTGACACAGGTGAGCATGCTCTGGTCTCTTTCTTTTCCAGTCTCACATACATACATACATCTTAAATAAAGAAGATAAGGAGAAGAGATTTGGCCCCACTCACAACTAAAAATGCAGAAGGAAAAAAATGCTACTTGGAGTCTCATGTTATCTTCTGAACCTGAACAATTAACAATAACCATACATATTGCTAATTAATATTAAACTAACATCTAACTCTTCTTAGTTGCTGCTAGTTTTGAAGTATTTTACATGAATGCACACATTTAATTCTAGTCACAGAGGTATTATTTATATTGTAACATAGGTACTACTGTTTCAAAGAGACTAAAACAAGACTAATGCCACCCACCAAGTAATGGGTAGAATCCAGATATGACAACAGAAAATAGCTCCCTAACCTATGGTGTAGCTGATAGATGGGCAACAGAATCCCTTTCTTCTTCCTGGACTTTAAGGAAGCTCAAATCCAACATGAAGCTTTCAGAATTCTAGAAGGAAAATTTGGCAGGCAATAGTAAACATCTCCATCTCCTAAGTACAAGAGGCAAGTAGATAGAATGAGGATAGAAGTTTTGAAAAAAATAGATCGTTTCATTATCTTTACCCATATGAAGCAAATCAGCACTGTTTCAGTAGTCAGGCACCTTCATCTCAATGTTGAGATACATGGATCAATGTTCCTTATTGTAAAACTCCAATAGGGCATATGAGTAATGAGTGAGAGGCCAACATCAGGACCATGGAGCCAATAAGTGTTGGTGATTTGGAAGTTAATGGACACTAGCAGTAAGTTCTATGACTAGTATAACCAACTATTTAGTCCAATGAAAACTAGCATTGAACCTAAAAATTGTAATTTAGGGAAAGATGACAAGAGGGCTCTGAACTCCAATCCCATCAGAATGCAGAGAGTAAGAAAGGAAGGCCATTCAGAAACAGTAGCAGGTGTATATGTCACCTAGAAAGGAAGGGAAGGTGCAGTCTTGAATGTTCCATGCCATGACCACAGAATTCAAGCTCAGACCTACAGGGATACAGAGGTTACACAGGCTCCTGTGCTGAATATGGGCCCCCATATCAAATCCATGGGGCTTACATTTAACAATATTTATATACTTTTCCCATATTTGGGAGCCACTCTCCTCCCTGATGTAGCTTTCTCATCCTATTTTCAACTCTGACACCATATCCCCAGAAAGTACCTTTGCTCCACCTGCATGTTAGCTATTGGACTCAGGCAAAAATTAGTTAAGTCATGAGACCCTTGTAATATACTTAAAATAGACCTAATAGCTTTTTCCAAAATGGAGACCCCAAATCTCATCTACTATGTTCTTGCCTTTAAGTTCCTGAATATTTAACAACTTGTTCTGCTTTAGATATTAATGATTTTCAGGCAAGTTGCAGATGCTACCTGACTTTCCTAGGCAGACAACCTCACCAATGTGTCCTGGAGTCCCGCTTCCCCAGAGCCCTTCCCCAGTAGGGAAAGTGGGAGACATGCTGGGAGTATGGATCAACCTACAATGCCCATGGTTCAGTGAAGAAGCCAGACCTTCCACCTTCTGTACCCCATAATGATCCTGGGTCAAACTCCCAGAGGGATAAAAAATAGGAAAGCGGGAGTCAGGTGTTAGCTCAACGGGTTAAGCGCACGTGGCGCAAAGCACAAGGACCGGCATAAGGATCCCGGTTTGAGCCCCGGCTCCCCACCTGCAGGGGAGTCGCTTCACAGGCGGTGAAGCAGGTCTGCAGGTGTCTATCTTTCTCTCCCCCTCTCTGTCTGCCCCTCCTCTCTCCATTTCTCTCTGTCCTATCCAACAACAATGACAACAATAATAACTACAACAATAAAACAACAAAGGCAACAAAAAGGAATAAATAAATATTTAAAAAATAAAAATAAAAAAAATAGGAAAGCTTTCAAGGGAGCGTGTGGGTATGGAGTTCTGATGGTGGGAATTGTATCCCTCTTATCCTATAGTGTTGTCAATATTTTTGTTTTATAAATGGATAGAGACAGCCAGAAATTGAAAGGAAAGGGGAGGGAAGGAGGGAGGAAGAGATACAGAGAGAAACCTGCAGCACTGCTTCACCACTCATAAAGCTTTCCCTCTGCAGGTGGGGAGTCAGGGGATTGAACCCAGGTTCTTAACATGTGTGAGCACAGATACAGTACCACCCCATCTGCTGAAATAGATATTATAGAAATAATAGTCAACCCATATATGTGACCTTAGGAGAACTACTGCGGTTTCCAATGAAGTGAATGGGAACACAAAGCTCTGGTGGTTGGAACAGTGCAGAATTATATATGTTACCTCATAACTTTGTAAGTAAATATTAAATCACTAATATTTTTAAAGTTATATATCATTTTGTTGGGGGGAATAATTTTCTGCTTTTTTTCTAAGACAAAGATCCAAATTGGCATATGAACTCACTCTGCAATTCAAATCAATTCACTACTCCAAGCTAGATTCTAACCATCTATTCTACCTTCTCATAACTATTGCAAAAGAGATATAATATATTGTTGGATAGCTAGCAGAGCTAATCTAGATGAAAAAAGGATGTATAGTTAAAAAGAAGAAAAGACATAATACAAAATGAAAGAAGCACCACTTTAAGTTATTACGGGGGAAAAAAGTATCGTAAGTCTCATTGGCAGAGTTGGCTAGTCATACAAAATACAAACTGCCTAAAGAGAATAGATATTGCTTCTAGATAGATAGTGGAATGATCCCAACTTTTGTCTCGTGTCTGAGGTTAGAAAAGAAAAAAATATAATTTATCTGAGTTCAGGGCCTGAAGTATCTGGCTCACGAGCTTATTTCCTTTGAAACCTGTTCAAAGGAATAACCTTATTTCCTGTTTATTAAGAATTGCCAAACTGGTAATTCAGTTTCATCCTCCTGATTATCCAACAATACATGATAATTCAAAGACTTTAAAGGAGAGGTGGTGCTGAGAAAGCAGGATAGATCAAAAGTCTTTTTGTAAAACAACACAAGCCATATTGTCAGTATTTTCAACGTAACAAGAAACGAAAAAGAATAAAGAATATGGAAACCTAGGACCTAAAAGTCCTTTCCCTCTTATTTTTCACCCATTTCAAGGTATTGTAAGAAAACAGAGAAAATTCTTAAGATTGTCTGGCCTTAATGCTTGCTTAGAATCTGCACTCATTAGGAAAATGTTTTGATGGGTGGGGGGAGAGAACAAAACATGTAAAAAGAATTTGAAAAGGAGAACTGGTAACAGTTTAGGTATGTGATATGAACATAGCCATACTCTATACACAGCAATTTTTTGGAGACCTCATAAATATATTTGGTTAGCATGTTTAAAGTTCACTCATTTCCCTGTGTATTTTTCTTATTAGTGTATCATAAGGAGATCTTGATTTCTCAGTACCTTATAATCTGCAAAGCACTTACACATTCATTCTCTTGGTTATGCAAGCAATTCAGCTGGGAGACACCATTACAGATAGAGACACTGACTCTCACAAAGACTGAGACTTCTGCTTCAGGTGTGATAGTGGTACTATCTATCCATATATTTGCCCCCTCCCCCTACCACTTTCTCTATTGTTTTGGCTCCCAGAATCTATATACTCCTTTTAAATAGTCAAACACAAAATTTCATATGAGCAACTATCTCATGTGCTCCAAGTAGTGTTGATTTAATCTCAAGTATTATGGTTTAGATCTGACCCTGGTGAGAATCTCATATCCTGGGAATGGGTAGACAACCTAGTCAAGACAAATGAGATGTAATTTATTTAGTTGAACCTGTTTAAAATATAAAAATCTACTGTTCTCTTTTCCACTATATTTAACCTTACAAGATGGAGGTCCAGTGCTTCTAAGAACTATCATATGGAAATCTGGTGTTTAAACAACTATGAAGAAGTGAGGAATCAGAAGAGAGAACAACCATATCCATCTCTTAATTTATAAGCCCAAGATTAAACCATAAGTGAACAGTGACCATAAGTGAACAGTGACCTGTCATCTTCTCATCAAAATAAAGCAACACTTTTTTTTAACTCTTTAAAAAATTTTCTTAATTTCTCAACAGTAAAATACAATAGTTTGCACATGCATACCATTTCCAAGTTTTCCACATAATAATTCAATCTCCACTAAATCCTCCTCTGTCATCATGTTCCAGGACCTGAGCCCCCACCCCCACCCTCACCCCCATTCCAGAATCTTAACTCCAGTCCAATTTCTTCTTAGTGTTTTCTCTTCTGCCCTTGTTTTTCAACTTATGTCTATGAGTAAGATCATTCCATATTCATCCTTCTATTTCTGACTTATTTCACTTAATATCATTTCTTCAAGCTCCATCGAAGATGAAGGAAATGAAACCACCATTTTTTAATAGTTAAGTAGTATTCCATTGTATATATATACCACAACTTTCTTAGCTACTCATCTGTTGCTGGACACCTGGGTTGATTCCAGGTTTTGGCTATTCATCTTTCTATTTTTTTATCACTTTTGCACCCGGGCCTGAAGTGTTTTTTTTTTTTAATTTAAGAAAGGATAAATTAACAAAACCATAGGGTAGGAGGGGTACAACTCCACACAATTCCCACCACCCAATCTCCATATCCCACCCCCTCCCCTAATAGCTTTCCCACTCTCTATCCCTCTGGGAGCATGGACCCAGGGTCATTGTGGGTTGTAGAAGGTGGAAGGTCTGGCTTCTGTAATTGCTTCCCCGCTGAACATGGGCGTTGACTGGTCTGTCCATACTCCCAGTCTGCCTCTCTCTTTCCCTAGTAGGGTAGGTTTCTGGGGAATCGGAGCTCCAGGACACATTGGTGGGGTTTTCAGTCCAGGGAAGCCTGGCCGGCGTCCTGATGGCATCTGGAACCTGGTGACTATTTTTGGCTTATCTTACTTAAGGAAATTTCTTATTATGCCAGTTTGAACATATGTTTGTCCTAACTTACACCTTACATAGTACAAATATATTTTTTTAAAAGTCTGCAAGATAAATCTTCCCAGACATATGATTACTAAGACATGGGCTACACAGGTTGAATTCCAATATAGGTACTGAGTTCTTTCCCTAATATTATGTTGCCTCCTCCTTATCTCTGTTCAAGCCACTTCTTTTGTATGCATAATCTTGTTCTTCCTTTACAACTTTTGTAATGGAGTCATGGCCTATTGACCCTATTTACTTAGCCTCATACTATTTCCTTTTCTGAACTCCCATAAATAATCCTAGGATTAATTATATAGATTTATCTTTTGCTATTGACTTTATAATTGATGCCTTACCTATTCAAACAGATTCTAAAATATTCTAAGGATGAAAACATGCCTGTAATCCTCATAATTCCCTGAATAATATGTATATAACACTTGTCATAGGTATTCATTTCTTTTACTACTCACCAAATGAAACAGTAAAGGAGATGTGAGATAACACAGCACCCAGATGAGTAAATGATAAAAGAAGGAAGAGGTGACAAAATTATGTTCTAGATATTGGCTTTGGTATTCCATGTAAACTTTAGATAATTTTTCTCAAAAGTAGCATACAATTAAAAGATGACAATGTCTCCCAAGAGAGCTGAGAAACCAATAGGATATAGTAGTCCTTATCCACAATAGATTTTCAACACACTTTATGAACTTTAATCAGGAGTTGATCTTTAATTCAAGCTATGACTCCATGAAAGATTCCCAGTAGTATTTTTATAATAATAAATAACCCAAAACATTTTTCATGGCTTTTAAAGTATTCTATTCATGCGTTAGCAAAAAAGTAAAAATAGTAACAACTATTTTGTCAAATATCTACTATGTGCAAGACATTGGCAGACACAGAGACATACTTTGCATCCATTATTTTCAGTCCTTGAAGGATGCTATAATGTGTGTATTATTGGCATTTTAAAAATAAAAAAGTACCAAAAAGAGTTTAAGTGGGAGTTCTGTTTGGGGAACCAGAAAAAACAAATAAACCTCCTAATCAAAAATCACATAGAAATATGGGTTAAAATAATACAAACATCTGCTAAAGAGCTGAGCAGATAACACAATTCCAATGACCAAAATAACAAAGAAGAATCTGAATTCTGAATCCAAAGGATTAAGTGAAATGAGCTCCAGCTGCAGCATCCTGGGAGAAAGAAATCACAAGAGTTTCTTGGTTTCTATACCCTAAGTAACTCTGGTTCCTTTTTTTTTTTTTTTTTAAATCATCTTTGGAGCTTTTCAGCACTGGGCAGACTTCTATGGGTTGAAAAAGGCAGAGGGAGGCAGGGAGAGGTAGAGAAAAGCAGAGAGACAAAGGGAAAGGGTGAGAAAGAATGAGAGAGAGAGAGAGAGACCAAAGCATTAGTTTGTTCCCACACTGTGGGGGCAAGGCTG
The DNA here is from genome assembly GCF_950295315.1 of Erinaceus europaeus. Classification (NCBI taxonomy): domain Eukaryota; kingdom Metazoa; phylum Chordata; class Mammalia; order Eulipotyphla; family Erinaceidae; genus Erinaceus; species Erinaceus europaeus. Next base: position 83,514,660 of record NC_080170.1, on the reverse strand, counting down.
AAACCTAGATTGCACAACCCCTTGAGTTTTATATCCATACAGAGTCTGGAGATAAAGTAAGGCACAATATCAGAATGAATTCACCCCACATAAAGCCAAGTTATACATTCAGTGAAAGAATGAGATTAAAAAATTACAGTCATATAAATAAATCACTACTTGTTCAATGCGAGAGGGACAAATAGACTGGATGTCTCAAATTCTTTAGATGCATGGATTTTAGTTCTGAGTATACATTCCTTTAGTCTAAGCACTTAATGTTTCAAATTTATAAACTAATTGAATTCTGAAACTAGGAGTAAATTGTTAAACTATTTCTAATAATATTTTTTGAACTATTGAATCACCTAGACCCAGGAGACAAGAAGCAACTTGTCCTGTCAGTATCTAAGATATAGTTATTTGTAAATTACATTAAATAATATAAATCATGTTAAGGTCACATATAGTATAGTAAATCCTAACCATGGGATTTTTCAAAGTAAACTAACCTCCAAAATAGCTTGGTTATAATAGTAATTATCTATTGTGTTCTTAAACTCTAAGACAGCAAGGAACCTTCCTCATTCTCTTGAAATCTTTAGTTCTCCCAGTTCTGGAATCATTGGGACTTTGCTTCTTTTTCTTCATGCTTCTCTTGATCCATACTATTTGATACTGCATCTACTGACCGCAACCAAGTCAAAGTAACCAGTGCACCTTGCCATGTTTCACTTTTGACTGTAACGGAGAAAACAAGCTGAGATATCAACACTCCAGCTCCTACACTCTGTGGCCAAGTTGTAGATGCTACCATGATGCGATCCTAACTTCCCTGGGCAGATGACCTCACTAATGTGTCCTGAAATGTCACCTCCCCAGACCACTATCCCACTAGAGAAAGATAGAAACAGGCTAGGGTTATGGATCAACCAGAAATGTCCATGTTCAGTGACAAAGCAATTACAGAAGCCAGAGCTTCTACCTTCTGCACTCCATAAAGAATTTTGGTCCGTACTCCCAGAGGGATAAAGAATAGGGAAACTTCCAATGGAGGGGATGGGATACAGAACCCTGGTGGTTGGAATCATACCCCTGTTACCCTACAATCTTGTTAATCATTGCTAAATCATTAATAAAATAATATAAAAACTATTATTAAAGAAAATATCAAGAATACTTTATCTGTCCTTCTCTAGGTCCTGGAAAAATAAAGTTTATTCGAAAAATTTTTAACCAAAAATGTATCTTTGTGGGTGCACTGAGTATAAATTTACCATTCTAGGAACTATTAGAAAAGGTTTTGGCCTGTTAATGTCACTGATGAATCTAGTTGTGGTTATTATTATTCTTGTCATTGATGTCATTGTTGTTGGATAGGACATAGCAAAATGGAGAGAGGAGGGGAAGACAGAGGGGGGAGAGAAAGACATCTGCAGACCTGCTTAACCGCCTGTGAAGTGACCCCCCCTACAGGTGGGGAGCCAGGGGCTTGAACCAGGATCTTTTTTTAAGTTTGTTTTGTAATTTTATTTATTTATTTTCCCTTTTGTTGCCCTTGTTGTCTTTTTTATCGTCGTTGTAGTTATTATTGTTGTTGTTGTTACTGATGTCGTCGTTGTTAGGACAGAGAGAAATGGAGGAGGGGAAGACAGAGAGGGGGAGAGAAAGATAGACACCTGCAGACCTGCTTCACCGCCTGTGAAGCGACTCCCATGCAGGTGGGGAGCTGGGGGCACAAACCAGGATCCTTATGCTGGTCCTTGCGCTTTGCACCACGTGCGCTTAACCCCCTGTGCTACCGCCCAACTCCCTGAACCGAGTTTCCTCGGTCCTTGCACTTAGTTCTATGTGTGCTTAACCCGCTGTGCCTGATCCACAAAAAGAACCTTCTAAAGGGGCATGCTTTCCAGCTATACCATACAGGATTGAAATAGAAAAAAGAAATGTAGGGAGTCGGGCGGTAGCGCAGCGGGTTAAGTGCACATGGTGCAAAGCACAAGGACCATAGTAAGGATCCTGGTTCCAGCCCACGGCTCCCCACCTGCAGGAGAGTCACTTTACCAGTGATGAAGCAGGTCTGCAGGTGTCTATCTTTACCCTCTCTGTCTTCCACTCCTCTCTCCATTTCTCTCTGTCCTATCCAACAACGAAGACATCAATAACAACTACAATAATAACTACAACAATAAAAACAAGGGCAACAAAAGGGAATAAATAAATATTTTTAAAAAAGAATTGTAAAACTAGCTCATAATCCAAAATTTTAAAATAATAAGGAAAATTTTATTAGTCTAGCATAAAAGCATATAGAAAATTAAATTCCTAAGTTCTTCAGTTCTTCCTTGAAACTCTTAAGGAAACAGCAAATCACACTTTATACATGGTTGATTACAGATGAAAAAGAAAATTACTGAAAGGAAAAAGGCTTAAAAGAAAAACTTGAAAAGCAGAACATAAACACAAGATACCAAAATTTTTATTGGGCAACAATAGTGGCGCACCCAGTTAAACACACATGCTACCATGCTCGAGGAGCTGGGTTTGAGCCCCTACTCCCCACCTGCAGAGTGGATGCTACAGGAATAATATCTCTCTCCCTCCTCCCTCATTTTCTCTCCAAGAATAGTGTGCACACCAAGCCCTAGCAATAACTAAGGTGGCAGAAAGGGGGAAAAAAACATTTTCTTTCTATTTCTGAAACTTGATGGTAATAAATACATAAGTATAGTTTCTCTCTGTCATTTCCCTTTCTGTCCTTGTTTCTTAAATTCCACCTCTAAGTGATATCATCTGTTTTTTTAATTTCTTTTTCTATTTTTGGTTTATCTCAACATGATTCCTTCTAGTTCCATCTAAGATGAGTCAAAGGACATGACTTTGCCATTTCCAACAGCTGAGTAGTATTCCACTCTGTATATATACCATGTGTCAACAGCTGTACTGTAAACCACTCATCCCTCAATAAGATTAGTATTATATATATATGGTGAGGAATGTTGATTACTGAATGAGAAGGTCCAATATGTGTTTAACAATTTTCCAAAAAGAGAAGTTATGAATGGGAAATGTATTAACTAAAAATATAACAGCCAAGTATTTCCAGTAATAAAAACAGCTGTATGGGGACTTAAGGATCCCGGTTCCAGTCCCCGGCTCCACACCTGCAGGGGAGTTGCTTCACAGGCAGTGAAGCAGGTCTGCAGGTGTCTATCTTTCTCTCCCCCTCTGTCTTCCCCTCCTCTCTCCATTTATCTCTGTCCTAACAATGATGACATTAATAACAACAATACTACTACAACAACAATAAAAAGGCAACAAAAGGGAAAATAAATTAAAAAAACAGCTGTGTGTAATTAAAAGTGCCAAAAACATAAAATAAAATAATTTAAAAAAACACCAAAGAGACCTTAAAAGAATCCAAGGACTAGGAAAATTTAACAGTGGAGAACAAACCTTGCATGTAAAAACTTTGGGTATGAATCCCAGCACTACATTTGATAGAGAAGTTATTTGGGAGACCAGGAAGTCTTGCACCCAGTTTAGCATACATAGTATGAAACTCAAGGACCTACACAAAGATCCAGGTTCAAGCCCCTGTTCTTCACCTTCAGGAGGGATGCTTCGTAATCGGAGAAGTAGGGCTTCAGATGTCTATTTTTATCTTTCTCTCTCTATCTGCCCCTTCCTCTCTTGGTTTTTCTCTATCTTATTAAATTAAAAAAGAGGAGGAGGAGAAGAAGAAGGAGAAAATGGCTACCAGGAGCAGTGGATGTGTGCCCCAGAAATAACCCGGAAGGCAGTAAAAAAAGAGCGGGGGTTATTTGGCTTTTCTCTCTCTCACACATTAATTTTTAATTAAATACAAATAATTTTATACATCCACAGGGAAAACCCAAGTCATATACAAAGGGTCAATAAATGATCTAGCAATATTTCTCAACAGTAAAATAAAAACAAGAAGATAAAAGAAAAACACCTTTGACATAGTTAAATAAAGCATTGCTAACCATGATTTTTCTCCCCTCCCCATGATTTTTTTTTTTTTACCAATACAGATCACCTTTCTTGAGTCATAGTGAAATAAAAAACATTTTGGTTACAGTGAGTCAGAGCTTTTCACTAACAGATGCTTACTCAAATAACTATTAAAGAATGTTCTTGAAAAAGAATTCTCAAACCAAAGTACACAAAAGAATGATGACCAGTAAAACTGCTTAAAATGATTAACCCTATAATGCCAGTTATCAACAATAATAGTGATAAGTAGTTAGTTTAAAGCAAAACAAATGTTAATGATCAAATAGAAGAGAGAAAATTGAATCTAAGATTCTAGCATTCTTCCAGAGTAGAATAGAGACTTTATTGAGCCAAATATGAACGTTAAAATGTTAATGTGACCTTTCAATAAAGCAGTAGGCATGAATTCCAAGCAGAAGAGAAAACAACTAGAAATAATAAACAATATAAGGCAGGAAAATAGAAGAAGCACAGGAGGCTAGACAGTGGCTCACCTAGTTAAGCACAAAATGTATTTATCTATACACCAGAGCACTGCTCAACTCTGACTTGTGGTGTGGGGGATTGAACCAGGAACTTTGGAGCCTCAGCCATGAGAATCTCTTTGCATAAGCATTGTGCTATTTACCTCCACTGTAAGCACACAATTTATCAGTCTCAAGAACCTAGATTTGAGCCCCTGCTCCCAACCTGCAGGGAGAAATCATCACCAGTGGTGAAGCAAGTCTGCAGTTGTCTCTCTGTATCTCTCCCTCTATTTTCTCTTTACTTCTCAAACTCTCTCCTATCAAATAAAGGGAAAGAAAGAAAGAAAGAAAGAAAGAAAGAAAGAAAAAAGAAATCAAGAAAGAAAGAAAGAGAGAGGAAGAGAGAGAAGGAAAGAAAGAAAGAAAGAAAGAGAGAGAGGAAGGAAGGAGAGAGAAAGAAAGAAAGAAAGAAAAGAAAAGAAAGAAAGAAAGAAAGAAAGAAAGAAAGAAAGAAAGAAAGAAAGAAAGAAAGAGAGGAAGGAAGGTACGCCATCAGGAGCCATGGAGATACACATGACCCACAGACACATGAATACTCCATCTCACTTATCATGAGAGAAATGCAAATAAAAACTACACTGACATAATTATCTCACACCTGAGAGAATGGCTTACATCAGCTAATCAAGAGATAATAAGTGGGACTGTGGAGAAAAAAGAACATTGCTACACAACTAGTGGGTATGAAAACTGGTGCAGTTCCTTTGGGGGGCTGTATGAAAACTTTAAACAAATAAAAATGGAATTATGTTATGATTCAGCAACATCAATCATAGATATTTATTCAAGTGACACTTAAACACTAATTTGAAGGGACATATTCACCTCTATGTTCACAGCTTCATTATTCACAATAGCCAAAAAGTAAATGCAGCAAAAATATCCATCAAGAGATGACTGGTACAGAAGTTATGGGATAGTGGTCCGGGAGGTGACGTAGTGGATAAAGCATTGGATTCTCAACCATGAGGTCCTGAGTTCTATCCCTGGCAGCACATGTAACAGAGTGGTTTCTGGTTCTTTCTCTCCCCTGATCGCTCCCATGAATAAATAAATAAATAATTCTTTTTAAAAAGTTATGGGATATATATTCCATGGAATACTACTCAACAATAAAGATAATATTGTGTCCTCTGGCACAAAATGGACAGAACTGGAGGTGATTATGCTTAATGAAAAGTAAAGAGATGAAAGACAACTACCAGATGGTTTCACTCTTATATGGAATCTAGAGAACTGATACAATTGGACTTGGGGAAAAAAAAAAAAACAGAAGCAAGAAAACTGTTTTGAAGACTTGTGAGAACTATGATGGTTATTTTGGGGAAGTGGGAGGGGAGGGATACAGAACTTTGGTGGTGAGTGTAGTGTAGAAATATATACCATAATCTTACAATCTTGTTACCTACTACTGATCACAATTTAAAAATGAAAAAAAAATACGTATGGAGGAAAGAGGATCAGGAAGGAGTACATATTACAGTAAAAACATACCTGTTGTATTCTTAATAATAAAACAAAATTTTAAATGTTAAAATTAGACAAAGTAGGTAGTAAATTTCATAGTATTGCACTTTAGTGCTGAGGCAGCTTATGCCTTTAAAAATAGAATAAATATATATATATATAATATGATTTTTACTTTTAAACTATAAATTACAAACCAGTCAAAATATTGAGCAGTATGTTGGGCTAGTGGTTTTTTTGTCTGTTTGTTTGCTTGTTTTGTTTTGTTTCTTTTTGTCATCACTGAGGGTTCATAACTCTGAGATGACTTTTTCAGATAATGACAGACACAAAGAAGCAGAGAGAGAGAGATAGAGACTAAGACCATAGCACAATATGGACATTTCCATCATTTCAGTGGTGGCTAGGCTCAAACTTGGGTGGTACACATGGCATAGCAGTACACCATCCAAGTGAGCTTTTTTGTTGACCCTAACTACTGTTTCTTAATCTCTAATGGCATTTTTTTTATCATAAACTCTAGTTTATGATAAACAGTGAACTGAACCTAGGACATTATGCTATCTCTTCAGTTCACTAACAGCATCTGAAAACTTTATTAAAAGATACGATCTGATTAGCAGTTTGGAGTAAGGTTTAAGACTATAATGTTGGGGGAGTCGGGCGGAAGCGCAGTGGGTTAGGCACATGTGGCGTAAAGCAGAAGGATCCCGGCTCCAGCCACCCCCCATTCCTGTAGGGGAGTCTCTTCATAGGCAGTGAAGCAGGTCTGCACGTGTCTATCTTTTTCTCTGTCTTCCCCTCCTCTCTTCATTTCTCTCTGTCCTATCCAACAACGACGATATCAACAACAACAATAATAACTACAACAATGGTTCCCATGATCTGGGATCTCTCGTGCCTTCCTTGCCCCACTGACATTGGACTTGGTTATGTATATTGCTTTGTCCATGAAATGGGCAGACACAATATATGTGTGCTTTTTCCTAGAAGACATTTTAAGAACCAGCATGTGACTCTATGCAATTCCCTAATGAAACTACAAGAATCCAGATAATACCTCTATATTAGCCTACACCTGAGAATAAGACATAAAGCACAAGGCCACGTGAGCGTGCCTTAATAAGCTTGTATGGGAGAGGTTTAGAAAACCTTCACGGATGAAGCCACTGAAATTTAGGACTACTGGTTACAGGAATAAAACCCAGTCTATTGTGTGTAACACGCGGTGCATAGGACTAGATTTTGACCAAATTATTTAAATTTTCTGGACCTCAGCTACTTCATCTACAAGTGGGAAATAAATAAGTAAACAAATATTTAAAAAGATAAATACAACATCTCAGAGACATTGTTTGGATTAACTAAGTTTCAACTACTCATTTCAGAAAGAAGAAAATGAAAAGAGAAAGAAAACAGAAAGAAGTTCAGGTCCTGGAACAGGATGGCAGAGGACCATGTGGGGGTTGTCTTGTGTGGAAAACTAAGAAATGTTATGCATGCACAAACTATTGTATTTACTGTTGACTGTAAAACATTAATTCCCACTAAAAAAATGAAACAGGAAAAAAAAGTATATATATATATATATAATAGAAAATAGAAAGAAGATAAACTTAAATGACTTACTTGTCCAAGATGATCTAGCTTATTGACTGATACCTAGAACATTTCACTACACAAACTATTTCTTTTCTATTCTGGCAAGCTGATGACACCAGTCTGTATGAATAGATTTCTAAATTATGAATTGTTTTCTCTTGTTTAGAAAGCTTGACTCCTCTTCTCTTCTCAAAATACCTTGACCTATTACCTAATAACTATTTTATTTCCATCAGGTTTCATTCCATCTTCCCCTTCATTTTAATCTGAGAAATTAGAAACAGCTGTTTTTAAGGGAGAGCTGCAGGGATACAGCTTGAGTGAAAATAAGTATACATTTTAATAAATAAGGGCTAATTGGGTCACTTTTGGAGTGCCACTTTTTTATAGTCCTCATCCAAAAATTTGTCTATTCTCACTAAGGAAATAATCTAACCACACTTTCAGCCCAAAATATTAATAAGTATTTTCCAATTATTTTCTCAGCATTTATGATTGAGTTCACAGCTGCATAATATGGAAAAGGGAAAAAATGGTCAATAATGGTAATAATTATGGGAAAACAATGTATATGATGAAATTTTGGAAATGAAAAACAAATCCTCAAGGACCTTCAATGTGTATATGTGTATGACTTAACTTGAAAAGTATAAATTATTTATACACTAAGATAAACACATTTTAGAAAAAAAGCACAAATATTCATTGCTAACATAAAGCAAGTAGGCTAAAAGGACTAGAAAGTATATATAAGAATAGTATTGGTAATAGACAAGATGTGAAATCTCAGTGTGACATTCTGACAAAAAGGTCTATTGCTTTTTTTCTCTTTACGAAAAAGACTGTGTCCCAGAAATAAAAAAAAGGTAACATTGGCTCATTTATCTTTAAATTACAGAAGCCAGACCTTCCACCTTCTGCACCCCATAACATCCTGGGTCCATATTCCCAGAGCAATAAAGAACAGGAAAACTTCCAATGCAGGAGTTGGAATGCAGAACTCTGGTGGTAGGAACTGTGTGGAATTATGCCCCTCTTATCCTACGGACATGTCAATCATTATTAAATTAATAAAATAATAGTAGCATAAAAAATTATTAAACTAGGAACTGAGCAGGAGCACACCCAGTTAAGCACGTATGACCATGTGCAAGGACCCAGGTTTGAGCCACCACTCAGAGTGAAAACTTGAAGAGCAGTGAAGCAAGTATTTCAAGTGTCTATCTTTCTCTCTCCTGTTCTATCCCCCCTCAATTTCTGTCTGCCGAACCAAATAAAAAAAATTAAAATGGGGGAGCGGGCAGTGATGTACTCAATTAATTGTACATATCACCATGTGCAAGGATCCAGGTACAAGTCCCACTGCCTACCTATGGTGAAGCAGATCTGAAAGTGTCTCTCTTTCTCCCTATCTCCCCCTCCCCTATAGGTTTCTCTCTGTTCCATGAAATGTAAATAAAGTAGAAAGTAAAAAAAAGAAAGGAGAAGAGAGAAAAGGAAAGGAAAGGAAAGGAAAGGAAAGGAAAGGAAAGGAAAGGAAAGGAAAGGAAAGGAAAGGAAAGGAAAGGAAAGGAAAGGAAAGAGGTTCCCGGAAGATGGCGGACTGAGAAGCTGCTAGTGGCTTGAGCTCTGACCACATCTTCTGGAAACGGTAGGATTTTCTGCCTTTAGTAGGCCAGTCAATAAGGGGTCCTGGCAGTGACACCAAGGAGGTGACTATAACTTAATTTGGGTTAAAAAAATAGAGTAAAAAAAAAGGGAAAATTTTTTTCTTTAAAATTATTAATACCAAGGCACACCTCATCCCCCTTCCCCCCCCCCCATAACCAGTCCCTGGGGACCAGCTCCTAGCAGGCTCCCCTGCTGAGCTTCTTTCTTTACCAAGATTCCTGTCCCACCAGGGAGTATCATTCATTCTAAGTCCATTCCCTTCTGAAACCTCTAGCCTTTTTTCTTTCTAAGTAGCCAACCCCCCCACCCCCGCACCCCCACATAGTTAATTAAATAATAAAAAATAAATAAATAAATAATTCTTTGCTTTCACTGCTCTTTTATTACTGTTCTTTTTCTTATCTTTTTCTTTTTTCTCTCTCTTTTTTTTTTCTCATTCTTGTCATCCTTTCTTCCTTAATCCTACAGCTTCCAAAGCCCCAGGCCCCATCCCCACACCACCAAACAGTGTGCTTTCACTGTATTCACTGATACAAGTTTGGAAATTATTTTGGGGAAGAATTCTGACTCAGAGTGGACTCTCACTGCGAGTATCTCTGCTCAAATTCCCATCCTCCTTTAGCTACCCCTAGAATATACAGTGGATAGGAGATTTACGTAACTGTCTATTTCAGCTATCCTTGTCTAGTCCTGAGGGTTTTTTTTTTTATTTTTTCTTTCTTAACAATCAGCTGAATCTGATCACGAGGTTTGAGGTAATCTGGGACAGGGTTTTTTTTTTTACCCTGCTCTATTTTATTATTAATATAATATAAAGGCATATATATTCCCCCTGCTTTAGGTTGATCAGAACTCTTAGGGTATCTTTTATTGCTAGGGTAGTGGGAATCTTATCTATTGTGGGAGGAACTTGTCTCATTACTCCTACCTCCTCTACAGACTCTCCCCTTCCTCCTCCTCGTAGCTAATTAAAAAAATTAAATTAATTTAAATTAAATTAAAAATAAAGTAATAAAAAACTTTCCTTTCACTGCTCTTTAATTACAGCTCTTTTTCTTAACTTTTCTCTTTTCTCTCTCATGTTTCTTTTTTTTTCTTTTCTTTTTTTATCTTTTCATATACTTCTTCCTTCTTCTTTGCCTTTCTGAATTTGTGAATTATTTTGGGGAAGAAATCTGACTCAGAGTGGACTCTCTATGTGTGTATCTCTGCTCTAGTCCCCTTTCCCCTCTTGTTACCCCTAGAATATACAGTAGATAGTAGATTTGCATAACTGTCTATTCTTGCTATCCTCTCTTTCTTTTCTCTTTCTTCACTGGGATTTGGTTATTATTTTTTCACAGAATGGAGACATCGTTTGGCTAACTGGTAGTGATTAAACTGCTTCAATACTTGCTTCAGTTGCTATTGTAATTCCTGAGGTTGGTGAGTGCAATTGTCATAAAGGTATTTAGTACAGTGTTGTTTGTACTCAAGACACAACAACTGAGGAAGAACAGAGCATAAAAAAGAAACACATAAATAAAAAAAATGGGTATATCAAAAATAAAACTGCTACTCCAATGAATGAAGACAAGAGCCCAGAAGAAACTACAAATCATCCAGAAGTAACCATAGATAAGAAAAGTATGCAAGCAATAATAAACTTATTAATCACAGAAATGAAAACAACATTGGAGGAAAGGAATGGCAGTACTAGGGAAACAACAGTTGAGACCCCCAAGGAAAATACTGATTATCTTGAGGCAATTAGAGAACTAAAAGCTGAAATAGCTGTAATGAAGAAAGAAGCTGAGGCAAGGGAAAGCAGACTAACAGAAGCAGAAAACAGAATTAGTCAGACAGAGGATGAGTTAGAGAAAACAAAGAAAGAGGTGAAAGAGCTCAAAAAGAGATTGAGAGACACTGAAAACAACAGCAGAGACATATGGGATGATCTCAAAAGAAGTAACGTTCGTATAATTGGCCTGCCAGAGGAAGAAAGAGAGGAAGGGGAAGCAAACATTCTAGAGGAAATAATAGAAGAAAACTTCCAAACCTGAATAACAGAAAGGATATCAAGATTCAAGAGGCCCAGAGAGTACCAAACAGAATCAACCCAGACCTGAAGACACCAAGACACATCATAGTCACAATGAGAAGAAGTAAGGATAAAGAAAGGATCCTAAAGGCTGCAAGAGAGAAACAAAAAGTCACATACAGGGGAAAACCAATAAGATTATCTGTAGACTTCTCCACTCAAACTCTAAAAGCCAGAAGAGAATGACAAGATATCTATCGAGCTCTGAATGAAAAAGGGTTTCAACCAAGGATAATATATCCTGCTAGACTTTCATTCAAACTAGATGGAGGGATCAAAACCTTCTTAGACAAACAACAGTTAAAGGAGGCAACCATCACCAAGATGGCCCTGAAAGAGGTTCTAAAAGACCTCTTATAAACAAGAACATCACTATAATACTGGCAATATATCAAAGCAAACAAATTTTTTTTTGAACAATGGCACTACAATACATTAAATCCATAATATCAATAAATGTCAATGGCTTAAACTCACCCATCAAAAGGCACAGAGTGGGGGGATGGATCAGAAAACATAATCCAACCATATGCTGCTTGCAAGAATCCCATCTGTCACAACAAGATAAACACAGACTTAAAGTGAAAGGACTGGTTATGGGGGGGTGGGGAGGGGGAGTAGGTGTGCTTTATAATTAAATGGAAAAAATATTTTGCCCCTTTTTTTCTACTCTATTTCTTAACCCAGATTAAGTTATAGTCACCTCTTTGGTGTCACCACTAGGACCCCTTATTGACTGGCCTACTAAAGGCAGAAAATCCTACCGTTTCCAGAAGATGTGGTCAGAGCTCAAGTCACTAGCAGCTTCTCAGTCCACCATCTTCCGGGAACCCCCGGTGGTTCACTTTCTAACAAAGTCCCAAAACCTAGATAAACACCAGTTTCTTTGAGAGAGAGCCTATGTTCACACGTATCCATAAACTACTGCAAAATATATACCTGAAAGCAGAAGTACACTAGAGTTAGCAGTGAGTACCCCCCTACACTTCCTCTCCACTATTCCAAGCTTTGGGTCCATGATTGCTCAACAATTTGTTTGGCTTTGTATGTTAACTCTCTTTTCAGTCACCAGGTTCCAGATGTCATCAGGATGCCGGCCAGGATTCCCTGGACTGAAGACCCCACCAATGTGTCCTAGAGCTCAGCTTCCCCAGAGACCCACCCTACTAGGGAAAGAGAGAGGCAGACTGGGAGTATGGACCGACCAGTCAATGCCCATTTTCAGTGGGGAAGCAATTACAGAAGCCAGACCTTCCACCTTCTACAACCCACAAGGACCCTGGGTCCATGTTCCCAGAGGGATAAAGAGTGGGAAAGCTACCAGGGGAGGGGGTGGGATATGGAGATTGGGTGGTGGGAATTGTGTGGAATTGTACCCCTCCTACCCTATGGTTTTGTTAATTAATCCTTTCTTAAATAAAAAAAGGAAAGGAAAGGAAAGGAAAGGAAAGGAAAGGAAAGGAAAGGAAAGGGGAGGGGAGGGGAGGATAGGGGAGGGGAGGAGAGGGGAGGGGAAGTGTTGGGAACATGTGTAAGCCTGATAGAGCTTAGGGAGAACCACCCCCATCTTTGGATGGAGGTCTGAGAAGATAACCTCTTGGTAAGTCTCTCTCAACCGAGGTGAGCATAAGGGGGGAAACTCAGACTTGGTTCTTTCCTTCTTGACTCTCAGGCCCACAGATACCCCAGTACTTCCCTCCATTAACCACAGACCACATGGCTGCAGATTCACTTATTCAAAGTCACCTTCTGATCACAGAAGAACACACCTTATCACACACTTCACACACCTCAGACCCCAGACAAGAGAAATTCCAAACTATATGGCTTTTTGATATTCATCTTCTCTCTGTCTCACCCTACGAGTTTAACCCCTATGCTTCTCTCAAATACCTTTGGATAATTAAGTTGCTTGTGTCATGGAGAATAACTGTTTTGTATCTCATCAATTCCTGTCATACCAGCCCCCTACCTTGGGGGCATGCTGACTGTTAAGAAACCTGTAATTTCTGTCATATTTCAACAATAATTACCTCCATTGCTTTTCTATTTAACTCATGTCAATTTTGCTAATAAACGGACTCTAGGATTCTGGGACTCTAAGGACTCAGATTCTAGATTCACGCTAAGAGTCCCCTGGTGTCTTTTACTTCGTGTCAACCCTGTTGTGAGCGAGAAAAAACCAGCCCATTACCTTTCCCTTGTAGGCCACCCTGCCGGAGAAGGAGAGAGACACCCCAAAAGGGAAGAGAGGAGAGGAGAGAAGAAGTGAGGAGAGGAAAGGAGAGGAGAGGAGAGGAGAGGAGAGGAGAGGAGAGGAGAGGAGAGGAGAGGAGAGGAGAGGAAGGAGAGGAGAGGGAGGGGAGGGGAAGGGAAGGGAAGGGAAGGGAAGGGAAGGGAAGGAAAGGAAAGGAAAGGAAAGGAAAGGAAAGGAAAGGAAAGGAAAGGAAAGGAAAGGAAATGAAAGGAAAGGAAACTGGAAAAAATGTCTGCCAGGAGTGGTGGATTCATACTGTAGGCATGGAGTTCCAGTGATAACCCTGGTGGAGAAAGAGAGAGAGAGAAAGGTAGGGAGAGAGGAAGGAAGGGAGGAAGATAGCAACCAGGATTAGTAGATTCATCATACAGGCACCAAGCACAAGAACCCAAGTTCAAGCCTCCAGCCCCCACCTTCCATGTGGAGGGGGCAGGGAGTTTTACAAGCAGCAAACCAGGGCTGTTGCTGTCTTCCTCTTTATCCCTCCCTTCACTCTTGATTTCTCTATCATCTAAATAAATATTTTTATTAATTTATAAAAAGGAAACATTGACAAAAACCATAGGATAAGAGGGGTACAACACCACACAACTCCCACCACTAGAACTCCGTATCCTACCCCCTCCTCTGATAGCTCTCCTATTCTTTAATCATCTGGAAGTATGGACCCAAGGTCATTGTGGGATGCAGAAGGTGAAAGGTCTGGCTTCTGTAATTGCTTCCCCACTGAACATGGGCATTGACAGGTCGATCCATACTCCCAGTCTGCCTCTCTCTTTCCCTAGTGGGGTGGGGTTCTGGGGAAGCAGAGCTCCAGGACACATTGGTAATGTTATCTGTCCAGGGAAGTCTGGTCAGCATCATGCTAGCATCTGGAACCTGGTAGTTGAAAAGAGAGTTAACACACAAAGCCAAACAAATTATTGAACAATCATGAGCCTAAAGGCCGGAATAGTGCAGAGGAAGAGTTGAGGGGTCCTCCATTTTGTAGATAGGTAGTAGGCATATTTTAGTTATATTCCAAAGGGCCTGTAGCTATACTAGGTTTTTTTTTTTTTTTCGGCTCAACTAATTAGTGAGCATACTTTGTTATACATGGGACTCAGGTTTGTGTCCAGCCCCAAACCTACTGGAAGAAGCTTTAGTGTTGTGGTGTCTCTCCCCTTCTCTGTCACTCTACCTCTCTCTTTCTGAAAAAGCTGACCCAGAAATTTGAAGTAGTAAAGCCCCAGTTAAGATAATAAAACACACACATACACACACACATTCTCAAGGCAGGTGACTTAATCAGCTTAAATAATTAACATTTGTTCAGTGCTCCCTGTGTGTGTGTTTATGTGTATATATGCATATATATATAGCTTTTCTTTTTTATAAGAAGGTTCAAAGAATTTCCAGTGTACTTTGGTTTCAGTCCTTACTATAATCTAATTGAAGAATGTGCACCAACATTACTTCCTAACAGGAATGAAAAACTTCCTAAAAAGCCCAAATCATATCTCATATATATATGTGTGTGTGTGTGTGTGTGTGTGTGTGTGTGTGTGTGTGTGTGTGTGTTTCTAATTTACTTTTAATCTTAGGAATTGGCAGACTGCAGCACACATGCCACATCTGTAATAGTAGCCTTCCTCTCCAATGCCTTTGTCAAGAGAACTCAAAATATAAACTGAGTGATTAGAAAGAGAGTCCCTTTACTGTTGAAATCAAGAATATGGTATGTTTGGAAGGCTGCCTAACAGCTCTTCCCCAGTCTCTCAGCTGTTGTTGGAACTTGCTCTTTCAAATCAAAGTGCTCCACCATGGCTCCTAGTATTTCCCCTGAATGCTACAGGGAAAGGGAAAGATTCAGTGTCACTGATAATGGAAATTTTTCTTTTTGCTTCTACCCAAAGTGCAAATAGGTTACTAGTCATTACTTTTCTTAGTCTAAAACCAGGGGTAGAGGTACCCACCGGAGCCCAATCAAGTTTCCATCCAAGAGAAGAATGGTATAGCTGGAATGAAAAAAAAAAAAAAAACACAACTTGCACAAATATATGATAGAAAAGAAGCTTCATAAGAATGAGTTAGAGTCTAGCAGTCAGGAAGGGCTATAATTAGATCAAATGATATACATGTGGCACTAGAACTTAAGCAGCTCAGAAGATTAGGTAGGTCAGTTGTTAATTTTAACAACAAACAAGAGTTAATATATCTAATAGTCACTAAACATTAGGCATTGTGCTAAGTGTCTTTCAGGCATTATCTAAATCATTAAATCTTTAAGCACAGCCCCACTACCATTATTCTCATTTTATAATGGTAAGAGAGTGAGAAACAAAGTAGTGGAAGGTCCCAAGGGTAGCACTTTGCCAAAGTGACATTTGAACCCATGGTATCTGAGGAAGGAATACAGATTGGAAGGGAAGAAGTCAAGCTCTCACTATTTGCAGATGATATGATATTATACATAGAAAAACCTAAAGAATCCAGCAGAAAACTACTGGAAGTTATTTGGCAATATAGCAAGGTATCAGGCTACAAAATCAATGTACAAAAATCAGTGACATTTCTTTATGCAAACACTAAATCTGAACAAGAAGACATCCAGAAATCACCCCATTTACTGTTTCAGCAAAATCAATCAAATACCTAGGAATAAAGTTGACCAAAGAAATGAAAGATTTGTATACTGAAAACTATGAGTCGCTACTCAAGGAAATAGAAACTGATACCAAGAAATGGAAAGATATCCCATGCTCATGGATTGGAAGAATAAATATCATCAAAATGAATATTCTCCCCAGAGCCATATACAAATTTAATGCAATACCCATCAAAGTTCCACCAAGCTTCTTTAAGAGAATAGAACAAACACTACCATCATTTATCTGGAACCTGAAAACACCTAGAATTGCCAAAACCATCTTGAGGAAAAGAAACAGAAATGGAGGCATCACACTCTCAGACCTTAAACTATATTATAAAGCCATCATCATCAAAACAGCATGGTACTGGAAAAAAAATAGGCACACAGACCACTGGAACAGAATTGAAAGCCCAGAAATAAATCCCCACACCTATGGACATCTAATCTTTGATAAGGGGGGCCAAAGGATTAAATGGAAGGAGGAGGCTCTCTTCAATAAATGGTGCTAGGAAAACTGGATTGTACCATGCGGAAGAATGAAATTGAACCACTTTATCTCACCAGAAACAAAAATCAACTCCAAATGGATCAAAGACCTGGATGTCAGACCAGAAACAATCAAATACTTAGAGGAAAACATTGGTAAAACACTTTCCCACCTACACCTCAAGGACATCTTTGATGAATCAAACCCAATTGCAAGGAAGACTAAAGCAGAAATAAACCAATGGGACTACATCAAATTGAAAAGCTTTTGTACAGCCAAAGAAACTATTAAACAAACAAAGAGACCCCTCACAGAATGGGAGAAGATCTTCACATGCCATACATCAGGCAAGAAACTAATCACCAAAATATATAAAGAGCTCAGCAAACTTAGCACCAAAAAAGCAAATGACCCCATCCAAAAATGGGCAGAGGATATGAACAAAACATTCACCTCAGAGGAGATCCAAAAGGCTAACAAACATATGAAAAACTGCTCTAGGTCACTGATTGTCAGAGAAATGCAAATTAAGACAACACTGAGATACCACCTCACTCCTGTAAGAATGGCATACATCAAAAAGGACTGCAACAACAAATGATGGAGAGGTTGTAGAGACAGAAGAACCCTTTTACATTGCTGGTGGGAATGTAAATTGGTCCAGCTTCTGTGGAGAGCAGTCTGGAAAACTCTCAGAAGGCTAGACACGGACCTTCCATATGATCCAGTAATTCCTCTCCTGGGGTTATACCCCAAGGACTCCATAATACCTAACCAAAAAGAGGTGTGTACTCCTATGTTCATAGCAGCACAATTCATATTAGCTAAAACCTGGAAGCAACCCAGGTGCCCAACAACAGATGAGTGGCTGAGAAAGCTGTGCTATATATACACAATGGAATACTATGCAGCTATCAAGAACAATGAACCCACCTTCGCTGACCCATCTTGGACAGAGCTAGAAGGAATTATGTTAAGTGAGCTAAGTCAGAAAGATAAAGATGAGTATGGGATGATCCCACTCATCAACAGAATTTGACTAAGAAGATATGAAAGGGAAACTAAAAGCAGGACCTGACCAAATTGTAAGTAGGGCACCAAAGTAAAAGCCCTGTGGTGAGGGGTAGACATGCAGCTTCCTGGGACAGTGTGGGGTGGGAGTGGGTGGGAGGGATGGGTCACAGTCTTTTGGTGGTAGGAATGGTGTTTATGTACACTCCTAGTAAAATGTAGTCATATAAATCACTAGTTAATTAATAAGAGAGGGGGAAAATTAATTGTATGTCTCGAAGTTTTTCAAAACACAAACAGAATCTTTTTAATATATAGGCTGTGTAATTGATATGCGGACTCTCTCAAAAGCCTAGACCAAGTAGATCAGAAGTAACCAATAGCACAGCTATATACAAGATACTGGATACTATACAGCAAACCCTAACAAAAGTACTTTTCAAAGTTAACCCAATTACCAAATAATGTGATGATAACATTAACTATCGATTGTCTTTTTGAACCCTAAGACAGCAGGAACCTCACATCTCCACTATAGAGCCTCTACTTCCCCCAGTCCTGGAACCATTGGATAGGGCCCACTTTCCCGTATGCCTCTCCCAATCCATATGAAATAATATTGCATCTGCCGATCACAACCTAACCAACACAAAGATTGCCACCTCAACATGCTTCACTTCAGACTGTGTCCAGAGATTTCATGTGTGGAATGACAACCCTTCAGCTTCATTACTCGGGTGAGGCCTTTCCTTTCATAGTATACTCTAATTCCGTCTCAGGTGGTTCACTTTCTAACAAAGTCCCAAAACCTAGATATACACCAGTTTCTGTGAGACAGAGCATATGTTCACATGTATCCGTAAACTACTGCAAAATATATACCTGAAAGCAGAAGTACACTAGAGTTTGCAGTGAGTATTCCCCTAACACTTCATCTCCACTATTCCAAGCTTTGGGTCCATGATTGCTCAACAATTTGTTTGGCTTTGTATGTTAACTCTCTTTTCAGTCACCAGGTTCCAGATGTCATCAGGATGCCGGCCAGGCTTCCCTGGACTGAAGACCCCACCAATTCGTCCTGGAGCTCAGCTTCCCCAGAGACACACCCTACTAGGGAAAGAGAAAGGCAGACTGGGAGTATGGACAGACCAGTCAACGCCCATGTTCAGTGGGCAAGCAATTACAGAAGCCAGACCTTCTACCTTCTGCAACCCACAATGACCCTGGGTCCATGCTCCCAGAGGGATAGAGAATGGGAAAGCTACCAGGGGAGGGGGTGGGATATGGAGATTGGGTGGTGGGAATTGTGTGGAATTGTACCCCTCCTACCCTATGGTTTTGTTGATTAATCCTTTCTTAAATAAAAAATAAAAAATAAAAAAAATTAGAGAAATCTAAAAAAAAAAAAAAAGAAGTTTACAGACAGTCACACAAAGTGGCAACCAGGACTAATATCTCCTGACTCCAAGAGAGTAAGTACTTGTTATCACTTAGAATGTATAAAGTGTTATCATTTGAAATTTCAGATGTAATCAAAGACCACAGTGACTGCATAATTTTTATCCACACTCTACAGTACTTCATTATGTAATTCTGCATTGCTCATTGTTTCACTCAATCATCTTGGCTCCCAAAATGAACTGAAATTTTTGGAGGGCAGGCACTAGCTTGTCTTTTTATATACCCAGCTGCTCAGCATGGGGCAAGACACAAGGTAGACCCCCAATTATTACTTGATTTATTGTTCTACTAGCAAAAGGTAGATTTTGGCATTCTTTGTAGCTAAATACATAATATAGTTAATATATCATTGGAGATTAAAATTATCAGCAGAACTTATCATTGCATAATGCTTTGCCAGAGACTAAGCTCAATGAGGTCTCAAATATATATATTATTGAGCCACCTTCACAGCCTAATTCCCCATTTTATTTTTTATGAAAGAGAGTGTGAGTAAATCACTGTTCCACTGTCCACAGTTTCACTAGTTTTTGTTTTTCTTGCTATCACATAATATTAGGAACTGAACTCAGCATCATGAAAGCAAGGCAGGTAGATGCTGTACTTCTGAGCCTCTCCCTGACCCATGAACAGGATTTGTCACTATTTTGGCTATGTTGGTAATGTCGATATATTACAATTCCACTCTAAATGACATAAATACAATCTAGTATCTTCATCTGTCACTAGCAATTTAGGAAACCTGGGGTGATTCCTGCATCTGCAATGAGAAAACCAACTGCTGAATTGTTTCTCAGCAACCATATTGACGTCTTTATTAATATACACTTACTTTGCTGCATTAAGTAAGTTGTCTCTCCTGTTTTCTATCTCTTCCCATTCCATAGCAGGGACAAGTTTGCAAACATAGGCAGAGGTCTTAGTCTAGAATCTTGTACCTGATTAATCTGGTACTCTGTTTAAAAGTGGAAATATGGGAGTAGGGCAGTAAAGCAGCAGGTAAGAGCAAGAACCAGCATAAGGATCCCGGTTCGAGCCCCCTGCTCTCCACCTGCAGGGGAGTCGCTTCACAGGCAGTGAAGCAGCTCTGCAGGTGTCCATCTTTCTCTCCCCTTCTCCGTCTTCCCTTCCTTTCTCTATTTCTCTCTGTCCTATCCAACAACAAGATCAATAACTACAACAATAAAACAAGGGCAACAAAAGGGAATAAATAAAGAAAAAGAAAAAGATATATATTTTTTAAAAAGTGGAAATATGTTCCCCTTTAACATTTAAATAATGGCCTGAGTACTATTTCCTAAAAGCTGAGAGAACTATTGGAAAAACTGTTTGGTTTCTAAAATCCATCATATAAATTACAACACTGATAAGAAATGACCTGAACTTCCACTTCTAAACCAGTGTATTTTTAAAATACACTACTGTGGAACATTTTGATTTTTTACAGAAGTATTGGAACAAAGCGTTTATTAATAGTTATTAGTACTAATCATATTTAATGCTACTACAATTGTATTCAATCTTTATACAGATTGATATGGATACCTTAATAGTTAAATACGAAAAAAATACAAATAAATGAACAAAAATACCCTAGCACCTCCAGCATTTGCAAGTAGAATTTGCTAGGCTATAAAACCAGTGAGTTATTTGTCATGCAGCTTAATTCTGTCATAAAATGCTAATCAGCCTTTCTGTCACTTTGCTCTTGCCCCATATCTTTTTATGAGAACATTAACATGGTTATTACAGAGCAGAGACTCTTATGGCTGCAAACATACTTACCTCTTATGTATCTTTTTGTCAAAAAAACGATGCCACTAAGAGTCCCAAACTCCTACTTAAGCATAATCCTAGTTTCTGGCATGGAGGACTTGAGTCTGTTGTGCCATCTGGATGGCAGTAGCATGAGGTAGCCCAGGATCAACTTCTTGCGCAGACCATCACAAAGACGTTAACCTTTGAGTTTCCCCCACACACACACACACACACCTCCCATTTTACCACAAAACATTGGAGGCTTCTTTTGCAGAGTAGGGAGAGGGTTCTTTAGGTGTCTTTTTTTTTAACAGTTTCTACAAAGAAAATATTAACTCCAGAGATAGTTTACCAGATGTCTTCAGCATTAGGATCTCTTCCCAGAAGTGGAAGCATTAAGAACACCATAAAGAAGGGCTAGATGGAGTGTACACATAAACATGCACGATGACTCAGATTCAAAACTCCAGTCCATACCTGAGGAGGCACGTTTCACAAGCAGTGGATAGATGCTGCAGGTGCCTTAAAAGGGGATGAGGGTCACTGAGAATAGTAGAGCCATATGGGTGGTGGCCACCTGGTTGAGTGCACATGTTACAATGCACAAGGACCCAGGCTCAAACCTTTTGTCCCACATACAGGGAGATACCTTTACAAGTGGTAAAGCAGTGGTGCAGGTGTCTCTCTGTCCCTCTCTCTTCCTCTGTATCTACCCTCCCCTCTCAACTTCTGACTGCCTCTATGCAGTAAATAAAGATTATATATAAATATATGTATATTATATACATGTGTATATATATATATATATATATATATATATATATATATATATATATATATGAATATATATAAGAATGGTAGATTTATGTAGATACTAAGCCCCCAGAAATAGCTCTGCCTGGTGAGAGGGAAGGAGGAAGGGACGGAGAAAGAGAGTCTCCTTTTTTCATCAACAATTCGTTCTGCTTTATATCTTAACTCTTTTTCAGCCACCAGGTTCTAGATGCTACCATGATGTCAACTGGACTTCCCTGGGAATATGACCCCACCAATGTGTCCTGGAGCCTCACCTCCTCAGACCCCTGCCCCACTAGGGAAAGAGAGAGACATGCTGGGAGTATGGTTTGACATGCCAATGCCCATATTCAGTGGAAAAGCAATTAAAGAAGCCAGCCCTTCCACCTTCTGCACCCCATAATGATCCTGGATCCATACTCCCAGAGTCATAAAGAATAGGAGAGCTTTCAAGGCAAGGGATGGGATATGGAGTTCTGGTGGTAGGAATTGTGTGGAATTGTACCCCTCTCATCCCATGGTCTTGTCAATATAAATAAAAAATTAAAATTCTCCTTTTACACACAAGCAATTAACATTTCAAAGCTTCTCACTAACAAATGCTATCAGACAGGATAATTCTTTTCAAAATTGGTCCTTTGCTAACTCTTCCAATAGCCCAGAAGAAACTATTGTCCAGGAGCTGGGGAGACAGAATAATGGTTATGCAAAAGCCTCTCAGCCTGATGCTCTGAGGTCCCTGGTTCAATCCCCAATACTACCATAAACCAGAACTGAGCAGTGTTCTGGTCTTTTTCTCTCTCTCAGTATCTTTCCCTCCATATCTACTCTTTCTAATTAAAATAAAATAAAATAAATATGTAAAAAAAAATTAAAAGATAGAAACTGTTGTCCTTCAAACAGTTCTCTCTAAAGTTTGTGAGAACTGTGATAGTTATGGGTTATGGTAAAGAGCACAGAATTTTGTTGATGGGTGCAGTATGGAATTACAGCAGTAGGAATTATATATGGAATCTTATATTTTATACATCATGATTAAATCACTAATAAAATATTTAAAAAATAAAAATAAATTCAGTTATGAGTTGTATAATCTTAGCTCCATTACTTATTCTGTGCATAGCTCTTGTGAAATGACAAATCACTTGTCCATTCTGAACCTCTGGGTTTGCAGCACCATTGATTGTGAAGTTAAAATTAGTAGTAACCAGGAGTGGGGCAGTAGCGCAGTGGGTTAAGTGAAGGTGGCTCAAAGCACAAGCACCGGTGTAAGGATCCCTGATCAAGCCCCCAGCTCCCCACCTGCAGGGGAGTCACTTCACAGGTGGTGTAGAAGGCCTGCAGGTGTCTTTCTCTCCCCCTCTCTGTCTTTCCCTCCTCTCTCCATTTCTCTCTGTCTTATCTAACAATGATGACATCAATAGCAACAACAATAACTACAACAACAATGAAAAATAACAAGGGCAACACAAAGGGAAATAAATATAAAAAAGCATTAAAAGTTAATAGTAACCATTACTATTTTTACTACTACTATTATTGTTGATTTACAATCAGAACAAGTTTGTTGCTCAGTAGCATTTACAATATTTGTGTAAAAGTTTTTTTTTAATATTTATTTATTCCCTTTTGTTGCCCTTGTTTTTATTTTTGTTGTTGTTGTTGTAATTTTTGTTGTTACTGATGTTGGTGTTGTTGGATAGGACATAGAGAAATGGAGAGCGGAGGGGAAGACAGAGAGGGGAGGAGAAAGGTAGACACCTGCACACCTGCTTCCCCGCTTGTGGACATTAAACATGATAGCTCTGAACTTAGATCAATATGGACAAAATTAAACAAGATTTATAATTAATGCCCAAGTTTAATGACCTGTAGACACATATTTAGTAACTTAGAAATATTTTAACTTTCTATCTATATATCTTTGGGACCATGTAGGTACATCTTAAGTATTGTGATGATAATGCTGATAAATTGATATAAACTTATCAAAAGTTATCAGAATTTTTCTCCTGGTCAAAGCAAAGTTCTGTCTCCCTTTTGCTATTTCCCCTTTATTGCTAGGTGTCCTCACATAGAGAAATGTAGGAATATTCTAGTGGGTAAAGCCTAGAAGGAAGCTGGGGAATTTCTGAGCTCCTCTGTGTATTTTGAGTGTTCTCTGTGTCTCCCTGTTAGTGGCTATGAGATATTCAGAAAATCAGAAGTCAATTCTTATCAAGAAGAAAATTCGTATCAAGAGTTGCTTAAATTGTGTCATTCAAGAGGAAAAAATCAATACCAACAATTTCACAGGCATAAGAGATTTGGAAGAATCTCCCACTCCCTACCCACTCACACTCTAAATAGCTATGCTTTCATATAGGCTCTCACTTCAGCAAAAGAAAATGAAAAATACAGTCCCTCCACTGAGCAAGCAACAACGCAAAGTCAGTTTGTTGCTCTGTCTCTGACACTCTAATCAGAAAGCATATTTCAGTATACAAATCTGAAGAAATTTTATATTATTTTTTATGTAACTGAATTCTCTATTCAGAATTTCACTCAAAAATAAAATAAAATAAGTTCCCCTTCCTTTGCTCTGTTTTCTCTTCATGCACACTCATTAAGGGCTTACAAGAGGTGATACTTTAAACAATGGAGCTGGTATTCCTTCTTGGTTGTGATCTGTATTGAATAGAAAGTGACCAGTATCAAGAATAATAGGACAGGGATGTCAGCTGCTTAACATGGACAGCTTGACAAATATCCATGTAAGTAAGCCAGATCTGGTAACAGAAGCTATTATTATTGCAGTATATTTAGTTCTCATAAAGAATGATTATATAAGTAATATAATCATTATATATAATGATTATATATAAGTAATTCCATAGAATTTATCTCCCCCAAGAATTATTAAATCTTTTAACAGGATTGGAGAAAAAGTCTTTAGTATAGTATTTCTTGGTTCAACTTTTTGAAAGTAGATCTATTGCTTGTGAACTAATATGAGGAAAGCCCAAGGTGCATAGCATATTTAATTCTTTTTTTTAGTTATAAGACAAAAAAATCCTGGAATGGGTGGTCATCAAGATCATCCCAATAGCTCTGAATTCAGATGAAAATGGGTAGATAACTTCTAGAAACAAATAACTAGTAGAATAGTTACAAGAAAATCATGCTTTCCAAACCAAGTGTATAAAGAATAGCAAGTTAGGACTAGCAAAATAGTTGACGTAGATGATGTGTCTGCTTTGTCATGTGCAGGATGCAGGTTTGAGCATGGCCCACCCTTAAGGAAGATTTGATGTTGTGGTATCTTTTTGCTTTCTCCCTCTGCCTTTCTATGTGAAAAAGTTGGTTAGGAGCAGAGAAATCCCAGAAACATTGACAAAAGAAGATGACAGGTAGGTAGGTAGGTAGGTAGGTAGGTAGGTAGGTAGATGATAGATAGATAGATAGATAGATAGATAGATAGATAGATAGATAGGATACTAGTATACAGTCAAGATTGCCTGAAAGACACACATAACCTCCTGGAGGCAAGAAAAAAGTGGATGGTAGATGCTGAGAGGAAGTGTGAAGAACAAGTAGAACCATTAGCACTAGTAGAAGAATAAGTAGAGCTGTTATCACCATGCTCAGCAGATATTACTGTTGCTAGTAGAACAAATCCAAAGGGGACAAGATAGAGACTGTGGGATCCAAAGTACCAGCCTCAGAAGACTTCCTCAGAGGACCATGGTGCTGAATGAACAAGTACTCAACTCTATGACAGAAAAGTAAATCATCTGAATACTAACAAGAATCAGGTAGATCAGATCTACCATCTTCCAACAGAGAGCTATTTGGGTAGAACAATAATAGTCAGAAGTGAATGGTTGAATAAATATGTAGGTAAGAAAACTGAGGCTTTGTTCTGATAGGTAAATAGAACAGTTCCACAATAAGTACACTGGATGTCTGGAAAAGACATGGTGTAAAGTGGAGCTCTCCTCACTGGATTGTGTGCCATCCATTCTTCTTAGGAAACAGCATGATTCAGCCCTGCTTATTATCTCTCCATTTCCCTCCCTCTTCCCACTACATCCTATAAACAAAGGAGCCTGTAAGTAAATAATCAAACTAACCTAAATGTATAAATAGAGAGAAGCTACGACCAATCTGTATAAAATATGATGAAATTCATAAGAAAAATGAGTTCACAGGAGAAACCCTTGATGTTCCCAAACTGGAGGACTTGCCTGAGAAATAGTTTATATTTAAATATTTATTTTATTTGGTAAGAAAGAGAGAAATTGAGAGGGAAAAGGGAACTAGACAGTGAAAAAGAGAACCACCTGCAGCACTGCTCCATTGCTTATGAAGTGTCCTCTCTGCAAGAGGCTTGAACCCAGGTCATTGCTCATAGGAACATGTGTGCTCAACTCACTGTACCACTGACCAGTCCTCAGAGAAAGAAATTTGGAGACTCATCATAAAAACACTTAAAGAATTTGTAAATTCTTAGTTCAAAAGAGGAGAATTTAGAGATAAAAGAACAAAAATACTTCTTCACCAAAGAGACTGATAGTATAAAGGAAGAATTACAAATGGAGAGACATATTGTTAAGAGCACATAGAATTAAGTTCATACTAACCTAGATGGCTTATGAAGTATAATCAGTCAGTACCCTGCTAATACACGAGGCATCATGATAAACTCATAATCTGAAAAAGTATAATCAATCATACAGAGGATAAATCAATCAATTAGAAAAGAGGGAGAATCAAGGTAGAGAGAACTCAAACAACTTTCTGAGATAAAATAGTCCATTGAAAAAATAAACATATGGACAGCAGAATAGCTCAGTCAGATAACATGCCTGCATTGCCATACACATGATCCAAGTTTAAGCCTGGCTCCCATTACATTAGAGGAAGCTTCAGTACTATGGTATCTTGACTTTCTCCACCATCTTAAGAAGTTGCCCAGGGCGGGGAAGATAGCATAATGGTTATGTAAACAGACTCTCATGCCTGAGGTTCCTAAATCCCAGCTACAATCCCCTGCACCACTATAAGCCAGAGCTGAGCAGTGCTCAGGTGTTTCTCTCTGTCTCTCTCTCTGCATCTCTCTCAAAAATAAAATTTAAAAAAAAAAAAGAAGTTGGCCCAAAACAGTAAAGCCCTAGTGATGACTGCTGGGAAATTGTGCAGATGCAGTCACAGCTGCCATGTTGTCCCCTCAAGTTATTGCCAGTTCCCACAAGAGTTAATACGATAGTCTCAGAGTGCCTTTCCCAACCAATCCTGTCCCGACTCAACACTCCTGGTTTTTTCCCTATAAAGCCCTTCTATTTCTGCCTCTCTCTCTCTCTCTCTCTTGCCCACTTTTCACATGTTTGATTATACACAGGAAAGGGTGCTGCACGAGGCGGCCATTTTTACTAGTTCCACGTGGCCCAAACCACTGAGCCCTCACCCAACTCTGAGGTGCCCGTGCGAATAAAGATTTGTGTTCCCTCTTCGCTCCAGATCTCCTCTATCTCTCCTCCGTGGTGCAGCCTGACAGATGACAAAAAAGAAATTAATTGGTGCCGGGATAGCCTGAGGGTACTTCTTCCCGAGCTAGTGCTCTCTGACTTGGAGAGAACTCAACTGGAGCCGATCTAGGCTGCTGCGTGGGAGAGGGATCAGGAACTCGTGCTGCACTAACTTCCGCAGGAGATACACTCTGGAACTCTCGGAGCCGGAAAGCAATTTCCAGGTGTCTTTAATCAGAAGAGCAGCTGTTTTTATACTCTCCAAGTAGGGTGGAAACAGGATGTGATATAGAGAGGGTGGAGAGAAAAGTGACTGGTGAAAATCAGAGTGTGACAAGGAGGGGGCCGAACAGGCGAGAATCCTATCACTGAACCACCAATGCCATGGAGTGCTTTATGTAAAAGTGATTTATGTAAATAGACCAAAGCTTTGGATCAGTAAATCCCTATATAGGCATATGGTTAAGCAGAAGCCAGGGGGAGGTGGCATACTACCCAACATCTCCCCCTTTCTTTTTAACTATTTGCCATAGTATCAGGAGTGCAGGGCACTTTGTGAGGCAGGGAGACTGATAAGAGGCACACCTTTTGGGGGGTTCTACTGTCCCTCCTTGCTCAACCTCTCCGTGGAGAGAGAGACTAACAGGATTGACACACCCCTCAGGCTCAAGCCCTTCCAAGCTCAACCATATCCTCACAATTCCCCAACATCTTCCTCTTACTTAATGGCCATATATAACTGGGTCAATATCTGTAAAAGGCTTCATCTCTGTCAGGGGAATAGCAGTGTAGGGGTGAACGGAAACCTGTTGGGAAGAAAGCAGAATGATAGTGTGTAAGTGTCTTCAAAAAGAACTAGCACAAGACAGGGAGGGATAAGTAAGAGTAGCAAGAGACAGAGTGAGCCTGATGGGTGGAGGAGTGGGGGCCTGATAAGCCAAGGGGCTAGAGGGGTGATCTGGCATTGCAAAATCCTGAGTCAGCTGGCGGTAAGTTCTATGAACTGCTACAGTCATTCTTCAAGAAGTCCAGCAGTATAAAAGGAGTGTCCAGCAAGTTCTATAGAAGCATCAGTCCAATGTCAAAGGCCAGGAAATAAATGCCACACGTCTATCTTGATGGAGGCGGACGGCCACTGGAACTTTTCTTCTCTGTAGAGAGTGACCTGGAACCGCCAAAACATGGTGGGCGAAACAGAAGCAGGAAGAGCAGACACCGATGGTTGAGAGAAAGGCAGTAGGAAAGTCTTGTCCTTTGGAGTCTGTGAATCAGGTTCTCCAGATCGTGTCAGGTCACATCATGGGTTTCGGGGGATGGCTGTAATTGTGGGTGATGTCAGAGGTCAGGGGTCCAAGATGGATTTCTGGGGATTCTATATGAGCAGATGCTTCTTTATGCCGAAGGCTTGTCATAGCTGTAGTCAATTACTTATGAAAAAACTTTGTAACAAATTAGAAGTTTACTACAATTGATAACTCAATGAGTATAATTGGTTTAGGTGTCTTTATAATTTCGTGTAAAGGTCATCTTATGTGACCTCATGTAGCAGTCTTTATATAGCAAAGTTTTCATACCGAATTTAAGTCACATATATTGATTCTTAACTATTTTTACATTGGGTTTTTAAGCAAACTCAGGTTACTAGAGTTAACACATTTTAGTGACAATTTTTTTTTTTGGTACATTTACAATATCGGATTGATGCCAAATTTGTTGTGGATTAATTTCCACAAGATAGCTTACAGGACATTTTTGGGGGCCCTCCAAAAATGTCCAGTATAGAGAATTTGTATTTTAACTTAGGAGATGATGAATTGTCACATTGAATATTTAGAGTTTTACCTTAAACACTCAGTTACTTAAATGAATTGATTTTACCTCTTCTCATAAAAATGTAGCTTCGAAGTTACAATTTAACTGTTAAGTTAATGTTTACCAAACTTGAAACACGCATATTAAACATATAGTTTATAACACACAGGAGGAGAAAAACTTGTAAATAAGATATATCATTTCAAATGTGAATTTAGATCTACTGTCATAGTTGAACCATCTTTACTCACACAGTTTAAGACTAAACATTTCATATTGATATCAAGACTTTAAAAAGAAATCAAAAGGGGGAATGAACAATTTTTGGACTGTTTCTGCATGTCTCCAGAAACCATGGCTGTGTCCAGCCGTTTTATATAAAGTCAGTTAACTTTCAGAGTACTCTGAGCACAATGAGTCATACAAAAATTTTGGTCACTCAACTCACTCATTTTTTTTTTCACTCACTCACAAAACACAACTGGCCAGTCATAGCATAAGACATTCATTCGGGGGGGGGGGGGGGAAGAGTTCTGTGAATCAGATTTTTTTTTTTGATTCTGCCATGCTGTATTATGGATCCTGGGGTGCATCCTGTAGCCAGTCCTCTTGCAGCCAGTCTTCTTGCAGTGTTTCTTGTTCTTCAGGGATATCAGCGCCATCATGTGGGTATTGCCGAACATGGCGGGCAGGAACCAAAACAGGCTTGGAGTAATTTTGTGGAAAAATACATGCGAAACCCCTCCCCATAGTCAACAGGGGGTCAGGTCCTTTCTAAATTTTATCAAGTGGGTCTTTCCATTTGACTTTAATAGCTGGGAGGGTGGGTGGTGTTTGCCAATGAAGAATTATAGGAGGTTGGTCTGAGTTTTTGTAAATATTAAAGAGATTTAATGTAGTTAAAGCTTTTGCCAGCTGGATATTAGGGGGGTACATTTCCCCTTTTCCTTTATTTAATTGAGCCTTAAGAGTTTGATGGGCCCTCTCAACAATGCCTTGTCCCTGTGGATTATACGGAATGCCTGTAGTATGAGTAATGTTCCAGAGGGAACAAAAATCTTTAAATTGTTTGCTGGTAAAAGCAGGTCCATTATCCGTTTTAAGTTGAAGAGGTAAGCCCATTACAACAAAACAGGAGAGCATATGGCTTATAAGCTTTTTTGAGTTTTCTCCAGTCTGTCCTGTAGCCCACATAAACTTAGAGAAGGTATCAATTGAGACGAACACATATTTTTGTTTGCCAAAGTTAGGTATGTGGGTAACATCAATTTGCCAAAGAGCGTTGGCTTTTAAATCTTGAGGGTTAACACCCAGAGTCTGAATAGCAGGTGTTTTGATTAGACCTGCACAGGAGGAACATGTAGCAAGAATACGTTTTAACTGTGGCAGAGGAATATCAGGAAATCGAGCTCGAAGACCTTTAAGATTAACATGGGTTAGGGAATGAAAGTCAGCAGGATTAGAGACAGAGGCTAGGAGAATTCCTATGGAGGCAAGGCGGTCAGCTGCAGCATTCCCTTTGGACAGGGGACCAGGAAGAGGGCTGTGGGAACGTAGGTGCTGAACATACGGTGGATGGGTTCGAGAACAGAGCATAGAGGCAATTTGAATTAAAAGAGGAGAAAGTGGGTTGTCATCAATTCTTACATAAGATCGAGCAAGCCATGGAAGTAAGTTAACAGTATACACACTGTCAGAAAAAAGGTTGAAGGATTCTGGTACAGCTTTTAATGCAAGAAAAACAGCATAAAGTTCTTTGTACTGAGGGGAATTATCAGGAAGTTCAGTAAAGAGAGGTTTGGGGTATTGCTGGTCTGGATAATATATAAGGGCAGCAGCTCCCTTTTTTCCACCATCAGTGAACACTGTAGGAGCAGAGGGGATGGGATCTCGAGAGAAAAGTTTAGGTACTAGTAGAGGCAACAGAGGTAAAGAAGCTATCAAATTATTAGAGGGAAAATGATTATCTAATTGTCCTGGAAAACCCATTAAACTTATGGCAAAACGAGAATGGTGGCATATGAGCCATTCTGTAGCAGTGAGAGAAAAGGGAAGAATGATTGAATCTGGTTCCCTTCCTAAGACCTGAACCGATCTGTTTCTTCCTTGGCGAACCATAAATGCTAAGGCATCAATCTCGGTAAGGAGTCTTGGAGCTCCACCTACTGGCGTATGAAGCCATTCGAGAACGCCATGTTTCTGCCACAATGCCCCCACTACCGTGGGGGTGGAGTTAAAGATTAGAAGATTTACTGGAGAGGAGGGGGAGAACGGAACGAGGTGCATGTCCTGGAGAGCCTGGTTAACTTTTTCCAGAGCCAAGGATGCTTCGGGGGTTAACATATGCTTTGAGGAGGGCTGTTTGTTTCCTTTTAACAGATCGAACAGTGGTTGCAGGCAGCTCGTAGGCAGATAAAGATACTGCCTAAGCCAATTCAAATTTCCAAGAAAACTTTGTAAAGAAGCAAGAGTGAGATTAGAAGGAAAAGTAGCACAAGGTTTTAAAGGACGAATCTGCGTTAGGGAAATCTCTGAGCCTAAGAAAGATATTGGAGGGATTAGCTGTATCTTCTCAGGAGCTACATTAAGTCCACTTCTCTTTAAGGCAGGGATTAGAAAATCACGTAGGGCAGAGAGATCTGTATCTAATTCTCCCCATATTAACACGTCATCATATAATGAAAAAACCTTAAGGCCCTTATGAATATATGGATAAAGGTCAGATTTAACAACCTCTTGACAAATAGTAGGACTATTAGCCATGCCCTGGGGCAGTACCACCCATTCAAATCTATCATCAGGGCTGGCATTATTAATAGAAGGAACAGAGAAAGCAAAACGTTTACAATCTTGTGGGTGTAAGGGAATAGAGAAAAAACAATCCTGTATATCAATAGCTATGATTGGAATTCCTGTGGGAATTGCGGAAGCAAGAGGCAAACCCCTTTGGGGGGAGCCCCAAACCTGCATGGTTTTATTAACTGCACGAAGATCTTGGAGGAGGCGCCATTTTCCTGAGCGCTTTTTAATCACAAAGACTGGAGTATTCCATGGGCTCCGAGAATGACGAATGTGTCCCAAAGATAACTGCTCTTGGACGAGTTTTTAAAAAATTTCTAGCTTCTCCCTAGGTAAAGGCCACTGTTCCACCCAGACAGGCTCATTAGAAAGCCAATCTAAGCGGGGAGTTCTGTTACGAACAGTGGCAGTTAGTATTGGGGGTGCTGGTTGGGTCTAGCACTCTCACAGGAGTGAGTATGGTGTCCTGCAGAGGTGTCTGAGGATATCACTACATCTAAAGATTCCAGCAAGTCTCTTCCCAATAAATTGGTGCTTATATCAGCTATTAAAGGCTGAAAGCGTCCGGTAGTCCCTTCCGGATCTTCCCACACAAGGGAATCTCGTGTGCGGAATGCTTGAGTCAATCCTCCAACACCATGTAAGCGTGGTCCTGGGAGGAGTTCCCAACTCTGGGGAACCTCTGCTTGTCTTAATATTGTCTTATCTGCTCCCGTGTCAATCAAACACTTAAAAGGAATATTACCAATCTTTACTGTCATAGTTGGGTGACCCCTTTCTAAAACAGCGGTGGTCCATAAAATCTCAGGCTCCGAATTCGAGCTGTTCTCTTGCTCCAGCCGGTTATTTCTATGCTGGAAGTTCCCACATACCGTGGGTTCCTCCTTCTGCTCACCCTCTGTTATTGTTACTTGGCGTGGTGGGTATAGCGACGGATTGGGTCCCAAGCTGGGCTTCTGTTTGTGGAAGAAGGGCACAGCACCAAGCGGGCGACCTGCTTCCTTCCCTCTTGGGGGCGGGGCTAAGGGAAGCCCCATACCTAGTTTAAATCCCTGTTTACATTTGGCAGAGGCGTGCCGTTCCTATGGAACCTTGACCAACAATCTCTCCTCCAGTGAAATCCTTTCTGGCATCTGGGACAAGGCATTCGTGGTCTCTGATTCCCTGTCTGGAGGCGGGGTTGCCCTGACTGGAGGTGGGGTCGCCCTGACTGGAGGCGGGGTCGCGGTCTACTTTCTGGACATTGGTTACGCCAATGCCCTTGGTGACCACACTGAAAGCAAGCCCCTTTTTGCTTATGTAAGGTAGCTGCATAGGCCTGTAACATAGGTCCTTGAAAAGAGCTTGATCTGACATCCTGTGTAGCTAGAATCCAAGTATCTGGGTGTTCGTTTTTAAGAGTGATACAGGCCTGTCGAAAATGCGGAAGCATTCCATCCCAGACTGTGGATCACAGGAGGAGAAAACGAGCATCAGGATTATAAATCTTCCTTTCCAAACTCGACTGGACTCTGGCAATGAATTTAGCGAGGGATTCATCAGGTTCTTGTTGCAGGGAGAGAATGGGGCCTGAGGCTGCTCCCATGGGTGGTGTTAATCGCTCCCATGCTTTTAATGCACACAGGCGTACTTGATCAAAATGCCCCGGTGGAAACTTAGCTTCCGCCTGTTGAATCCCTGTTTCTAATTGGCCTGTTCCAAACAATGCATCAAAATTACCCTCTGGCTGATTTTGAATATTTTTCCGCGATTGTTGTAAACATTCGTCGCGAAAGAATGCCTCCCATTGCAGGAAGAGGGGGCCTGGGAGCGTAGCACGAGTCACATCTCTCCAATCTTGGGGGGTATTAAGGTTCTGATGCAGGCCTTGTAAAATAGACCTGGTCCATGGGGCATGAACACCTTCATCTTTGATAGCCTGGCGTAGTTCCTTCAGGTCTGTGGCGGAATATGGATACCAGGCCTGAGGTTTTTGTCTATTGGGGGCAACATTGACCGGAAATGTGTGGACTTGCTCTGATAAGTGTGTAGCGGTAGGAGGAGTCACCGAAGTGGAAGCTTCTGGACAAGTGGCCGAAGAAGTGGTTTTGGAGGCTACAGGAGAATTCGGACATGTGTCTATCAAAACAGGGGTGGGCGAAGAAGCAGCCGTGGAGGCAGCAGGAGGTTCCGGACACGTGTCTGCCAAAATGGGGGTGGCCGAAGAAGTGGCTGTGGAGTCCAAAGGAGAATTCGGACACGTGTCTGCCAAAATAGGGGCCTCAGGGCAAGATGCCAAAATAGGGGCCTCAGGGCAAGATGCAGAGGAATTAGGGTGGGTCAAGATCACGACAGGCCTTTGCTTCTTCTTGTTTTTAAGGTGCTGGTTAAGTTCTATGATTACTTCCTTTATCTCTTGGACCTCAGCCTCTAGGTCCTTAAGTCTTTTGAGAGGTTGCCCTATATATCCCTTAAAAGCTGCTATGATGATCAACAGGATATAAGGTGAAGCCCCGAGAAAAAATGTCCCAGATATATAAAAATTTTATACTGGAAAAAGAATGCAGAATTTGGAAAAGATTTTCCATGGTGGAGAGATCTCAGGAAAACAATAAGAAAAAAAAAGAAAAAATGCCACCTCCCCCTGGCTTCTGCTTAACCATATGCCTATATAGGGATTTACTGATCCAAAGTTTTGGTCTATTTACATAAATCACTTTTACATAAAGCACTCCAGGGCATTGGTGGTTCAGTGATAGGATTCTCGCCTGTTCGGCCCCCTCCTTGTCACACTCTGATTTTCACCAGTCACTTTTCTCTCCACCCTCTCTATATCACATCCTGTTTCCACCCTACTTGGAGAGTTTAAAAACAGCTGCTTTTCTGATTAAAGACACCTGGAAATTGCTTTCCGGCTCTGAGAGTTCCAGAGTGTATCTCCTGCGGAAGTTAGTGCGGCACGAGTTCCTGATCCCTCTCCCACGCAGCAGCCTAGATCAGCTCCAGTTGAGTTCTCTCCAAGCCAGAGAGCACTAGCTCGGGAAGAAGTACCCTCAGGCTATCCTGGCAGTGTGGGGTCAAAGGAACCTTCCTGCACTGCTGGTGGGAATGTAAATTGGTCCAACCTCTGTGGAGAACAGTCTGGAGAACTATCATAAGGCTAGAAATGGACCTACCCTATGACCCTGCAATTCCCCTCCTGGGGATATATCCTAAGGAACCCAACACATCCATCCAAAAAGATCTGTGTACACATATGTTCTTGGCGGCACAATTTGTAATAGCCAAAACCTGGAAGCAACCCAGGTGCCCAACAACAGATGAGTGGCTGAGCAAGTTGTGGTCTATATACACAATGGAATACTACTCAGCTGTAAAAAATGGTGACTTCACCGTTTTCAGCCAGTCTAGGCTGCTGCGTGGGAGAGGGATCAGGAACTCGTGCTGCACTAACTTCCGCAGGAGATACACTCTGGAACTCTCGGAGCCGGAAAGCAATTTCCAGGTGTCTTTAATCAGAAGAGCAGCTGTTTTTATACTCTCCAAGTAGGGTGGAAACAGGATGTGATATAGAGAGGGTGGAGAGAAAAGTGACTGGTGAAAATCAGAGTGTGACAAGGAGGGGGCCGAACAGGCGAGAATCCTATCACTGAACCACCAATGCCATGGAGTGCTTTATGTAAAAGTGATTTATGTAAATAGACCAAAGCTTTGGATCAGTAAATCCCTATATAGGCATATGGTTAAGCAGAAGCCAGGGGGGGTGGCATACTACCCAACAAATTGGAATTACATAAGGAGAAGAGAGAAGAGTGCAGATCATATTCAAGATAATAATAGCTAAAATCTCCAAATCAGCGGAACAATGATAAAATAGATATTGAGGAAGCAGATAGAAGATCCAAATGCCTGGATCTATAATGAACAAGTCACATCATTGTAAAGCTGTCAAAATTCAAAGACAAAGAACAAAGGAAAACAAAACCCTGAGCAAGAAGACAAATAGTATAGTAAAGACATATATAGATACAACAGTTATATAAAGCAAAATCAAAACAAAAAGAGAAACAAGTAATGGACTTAACCATATAGAACAGCAATTCCTCTCTTAGGTATCTATTCAAAGAAAATTTAAAAAATAATAAAAAAATAAACCGATTCAAAACGTTTTTCAATGCAGCCCTACCTACACTAGGCAAGTTTTCAATTTTATTCAGACCTCCAGTGAGTTAAATGAAGTCTACTAACATTGGGAAGGACAATCTATTCTACTCAATCTCCCAATGTAAACGTTAACCTCATTTAGAAACAGACATAGTTTCTAGGCACCCCTTGAACCAGTCAATTAAACAGAATTAACCATTACATTGCCTGGTGCTAGCAATAAAGACCTACACTGATATTTTATCTACCATGACACTAGATAATATATCTACTTTGCTAACACCTGTCTTAATATTTTTACTCTCAAACATAGGATAAAAATGAAATTCAACCATCAATGTTCTGGATGTGGAATCCAAAGGTCTGGAAAATTATATTTATGTGATATACATACCACTATGGTAGGATTGTGGCCTGGATCTTTCTGGAAATATCAACAGTCTCAGTTTTTGTAGCTGCAATTTCCTGGGTCCCTGTGAATTAAGGTGTCAGTTGTTGTTGTGTGTAGTGTGCAAACAGCTATCATGTGGGAATAATAAAGCACACACATGTGAAAACTGTCTCACAAATCATGATATTTCTGACTACTCCTTCTAGCATTAGGCTCAAAACAGTAATTTTCTTAGATCTGAATCTAAAATCTGTTCAGTCCCTCCCTCAGCTATAGAGAAGATATATTCTTTTAATAAATGTTAAAACAAGTCTGTAGGATTTGTATTAGTAAAATGAGTAAATGCCAATTATGGATTACACAGAAAACCTATACTGAGATCAATCAATGCATGAAATAATGTTTTCCAGGAAAAAATATTAAAGGCAACATTGTTCCTTCTGTCAAAGTGCTTATAATTTTGTGGGGAGAGTCTTACCAATGACTGACAGGAAATATGACAGAATAAAATAAATAGAATGAGTGAGGCACAATGTGTAAAGAGCATTTTTGATATTATGAAATATCTATTGCAGATACATAGAAGGACAATTCATTATGCTCCTAGTGGGGCATGCCAGAGAAGTCTTTAAGATGGGCATAGTATTGGAGTACTGAAAGGTAAAAATAAAGGAAAGTACATTTAGAGGTTAAGGGATCAATTGGAGCAAAAATCATGTGAAACTATGGGATCAGCAAAATAGACTACCTGGAGGGAAGCGGGGTACGTGCTTCATTCATGCACATGGTTCAGGTTACAACCACTGCATTGGGAGAAGCTTTTCTCCTTTCCTATTTTTCTCCCTCCATTTCTCCATGAGAAAGTCAGCCCAGACATGTGAAGCTCCATTGAGGAGGGTGAAAAAAAAGTGGAGCATTTATCTGTGACACAGAACATGGAGAGATTTTTGTAAGAAAATATAATTTGGGGGCCAGGTAATGGAGCACCTGGTTGAGTGCACATGTTAAAATGCGCAAGGACCCAGGTTCAAGCCCACAGTCCTCACCTGCAGGGGGAAAACTTTGTGAATGCTGAAGTAGGGCTGTAAGTGTCTCTCTCCTTCTCTCCCTCTTTATCACCCCCTTCCCTCTCGATATTTGACTGTCTCTATCCAATAAATAAAGATAATAATTTTTTAAACTAGAAAATATAATTTGAAGAATAAACAGAATACTCCATTCCCATTTTTTTATTTCTTTATTGGGGAATTAATGTTTTACATTCAATAGTAAATACAATAGTCTGTACATGTACAACACTTCCCAGTTTTCCATATAATAAGACAACCCCCACTAGATCCTCAGTCACCTTTTTTGGACCTATATTCTCCCCGCCTCCCACCCCAGAGATTTTTAATTTTGTGCAATATGCCAATTCCAGTTCAGGTTCTACTTGAGTTTTCTCTTCTGATCTTTTTTTTTTTTTCAACTTTTGGTTTAGAGTGAGATCATCCCATACTCACCTTTCTGTTTCTGACTTATTTCAATTAACATGAATTTTTCGAGGTCATTCCAAGATCGACTGAAAACTGTGAAGTCACCATTTTTTATAGCTGAGTACTATTCCATTGTGTATCTATACCACAACTTATTCAGCCACTCATCTGTTGTTGGACACCTAGGTTGCTTCCAGGTTTTGGCTATTATAAATTGTGCTGCTAAGAGCATATGTGTATACAGATCTTTTTGGACGGGTCTGTTGAGCTCCTTAGGATATATCTCCAGGAGAGAAATTGTAGGATCATAGGGTAGGTTCATCTGTAGCCTTCTGAGAGTTCTCCAGACGGTTCTCCACAGAGCTTGGGCAAATTTACATTCCCACCAGCAGTGCAGGAGAGTTCCTTTGACCCCACAACCTCTCCAGCATTTGTTGCTGTTACCTTTTCTGATGTATGACATTCTCACAGGAGTGAAGTGGTATCTCATTGTTGTCTATTTGCATTAGTCTGACAAACAAAGACTTGCAGCATTTTTTTCATGTGTTTTTCAGCCTTTTGGATCTCTTCTGTGGTGAATATTCGGTTCTTGTCCTCTCCCCATTTTTAGATGGGGTTGTTTTCTTGTTGAGTTTGGCAAGCTCTTTATATACTTGGGTTATTAAACTCGTATCTGATATATGGCATGTAAAGATCTTCTCCCATTCTGTGAGGGGTCTCTTGGTTTGCGTAGTGGTTTCTTTTGCTGTGCAGAAGCTTTTTAATTTGATGTAGTCCCATTGGTTTATACTTGCCTTAGTCTTCTTTGTAATTGGATTTGTTTTATTGAAGATGCCTTTAAAATTTATGTGGAAAAGAGTTCTGCCAATATTTTCCGTTTAGTATGTGATAGTTTCTGGTCTAACATCCAAGTCCTTGATCCACTCAGAATGTACTTTTGTATTTGGTGAAATATAGTGGTTCAGTTTCATTCTTCTGCATGTTTCAATCCATTGTTTCCAACACCATTTGTTGAAGAGACTCTGCTTTCACCATTTAAAAGTCTGGGCATGTTTGTCAAAGATTAGATGTCCATAGGTGTGGTGGCTTACTTCTGGACTCTAAAATCTATTCCACTGGCCAGTGTGTCTATTCATGTTCCAGTACCAAGCAGTTTTGATGACTATGGCCCTATAATACAATTTGAGATCTGGGAGTGTGATGCCTCCAATTCTGTTCTTTCTTCTCAAGATTGTTTTGGCAATTCTAGGTCTTTTCTGGTTCCAGATAAACATTTGTAGCATTTGTTCTATTCTCCTAAAAAATGTGTTTGGGATCTTGATGGGGATAGCATTAAATTTGTAGATGGCTTTGAACAGTATGTTCATTTTGATGATGTTAATTCTTTCAACCCATGAACATGGAATATCTTTCCAATTCTTTGTGTCTTTTTCACTTTCCTTGAGTAGTGACTCATAATTTTCAGTATACAAGTCTTTCATTTCTTTGGTTAGGTTTATTCCTAGATATTCTATTGTTTTTGTTCTTCTAGTAAAAGGAATTGATTTCTGGATTTCAACTTCTTCTAACTTAGTGTTTGCACAGAGGAATGCCACTGACTTTTGAATGTTAATTTCATAGCCTGACACCTTACTGTATTGCCTGATGATTTCCAAAAGCTTCTTGCTGGATTCCTTAGGTTTTTCTGTGTATACTATCATGTCATCTGCAAATAGAGAGAGTTTGACGTCTTCTCTTCCTATCTGTATCCCTTTAATTCCTTGATCCTGCCTTATTGCTATGGCAAGAACTTACAACACTATGTTGAATAGTAATGGTGATAGTGGGCAGCCCTGTCTAGTACCTGATCTAAGAAGAAATGCTTCCAGTTTTTCACTATTGCATATGATGTTGGCTTTAGGTTTTCTATATATGGATTCCACTATCTTGAGGAATTTTCCATCTCTTTCCATTTTTTGTAGTGTTTTGATCATAAAGGGATGTTGGATTTTGTCAAAGGATTTCTCTACATCTATTGATATGACCATGTGGTTTTTGGTCTTGCTTTTATTGATGTGGTGGATCATGTTGATTAATTTACATGTATTAAACCAACCTTGCATTCCTGGGATAAACCCCACTTGGTCATGATGAACAATCTTTTTAATATACTGCTGTATCCGGTTGTCTAGAATTTTGTTCAGTATTTTCGCATCTATGTTCATCGGAGATATTGGTCTGTAGTTTTCTTTTTTGGTTGTGTCCCTGTCTGCTTTTGGTATTAAAGTGATGTTGGCTTCATAGAAGCTTGAAGGGAGTATTTCAGTGTCTTCAATCTTCTGGAAGACTTTATAAGTAGAGGTATTAGTTCTTCTTAGAAGGTTTTATAGAATTCATTTGTAAAACCATCTGGTCCAGGACTTTTATTTTTGGGAACGTTTTTGATAACTGTTTCAATTTCCCTAGCTGTGATGGACCTGGTCATGTTATCTAGTTCCTCTTTACTTAATA
This sequence comes from Erinaceus europaeus, assembly GCF_950295315.1. NCBI lineage: Eukaryota > Metazoa > Chordata > Mammalia > Eulipotyphla > Erinaceidae > Erinaceus > Erinaceus europaeus. Next base: position 83,474,296 of record NC_080170.1, on the reverse strand, counting down.
TTGGAAGTTCATAGGCATCTAGTTATTCATACATTTCTTCCAGGTTCTCTAGCTTAGTGGGATATAGTAGATCATAGAAGCCTCCATGATATGCCTAATTTCTGCTGTGTCTGTTGAGATATCTCCTCTTTCACTTATGATATGATTTATTTGGGTCTTCTCCCTTTTTTGTTTTGTGACTCTGTCTAAAGGTTTGTTCATTTTGTTCACTCAAATAACCAATATTTACTTTCATTGATCTTTGATATGGTTTTCTTATTTTCAATGTTATTTATTTCTACCCTAACTTTAGTGATTTCTGTCCTTCTTGTTGCTTTAGGGTTCCTTTGTTGTTCTTCTAAGTCTTTAAGATGTGCAAACAGGCTGTTTGTGCTTTTTCTTATTTCATAATGTGTGCTTGTATGGCTATGAACTTCTTTCTCAGTACTGCCTTATCTGTGTCCCAAATATTTTGATAGCTTGTGTCTTCATTTTCATTGAATTCTCAAAACATTTTGATTTATTCCTTTATTTCCTCTTTGATCCAATAGCTGTTAAGTCGTGTACTGTTGAGCTTCAACATTTTGGGACTATTAATAATCTTTTTTTATTGTTAAGTGTTAGTTTAATTCCACTGTGGCCTGAGAAGATGCTTGGGATGATTTCAGTGCTCTTGAATTTGCTGATGTTGTCTTTGTGGTCTATCCTTTTGAATGACCCATGTGGACTTGAGTAAAATGTGTATTACAGTTTCTTGGGATGAAAGACTCTGAAAATGTTCAATAGTTCTAGTTTATCTATCTCCTCATTTAGCTCCCTCATGTCTTTATTGATTTTCTGCCTAGATGATCTTTCAAGTTGAGAGAGTGGGGTGTTTAAGTCCCCTACTATTACCGTGTTGCTATTAATATATTGCTGTAGCTCTTTCAGTAGATATTTGATGATTTAGATGCCTTCTCATTGGGTGCATAGATGTTAATAATAGTTAAGTCCTCTTGATCCACTAAGCATTAAGTAGTGTCCTTCCCTATCTTTTAAATTTTTATTTATTTTAAAGTCTATCATGTCAGATACGAGAATAGTTGTTTCTGGCCTTTTTTGTGGGCCATTGGTCTGTATGATAATTTTCCATTCCTTCACTTAGAGTCTGTGTTTGAATTGTTGAGGTAGGTGGATTTCCTGTAGACAGCATATTGTTGTGTTGTGTTTTCTGATCCATATTCCTACTCTGTGCCTTTTAATAGGTGAATTTAGGCCATTGATATTTACTGATATCAAAGATTGAAGATATTTTAATGCTATTCATGTAGAATTTTAGAGTGTTCTGATATATGGTCTATTTATGGTGGTCTGACTATTTATAGGAGACCTTTCAGAACTTCTTTCAGGGCAGGCTTGATGATAGTTGATTCTTTCAACTGTTGCTTTTCTGAGAAGGTTTTTATGCCTTCATCTAATCTGAATGACAGTATAGAAGGATACAGTATTCTTTCTCATTGAGAACTCAGTAAATATCTTGCCATTTTATTCTTTCCTGTAGTGTTTGTGTCTGCTGCTACTCTTATGGGTTTTCCACTATAAGTGACTCTTTGTTTTTCTCTTGCAGGTTTCAGGATCCTTTCTTTATCTTTATTCCTTTCCATTCTAAATAGGATGTGTCTTGTGTCTTTAAGTCTGGGCTAATTCTCTTTGGGACCCTCTGTGCTTCTTGAACCTTTATGTCTTTGGTGTTATCTAGACTAGAGATGTTCTAAGCTATTATGTCCTGAAGAATACTTCCTTCCCCTCCCTCTCTTTCTTCCTCTGGTAAGCCAATAATGCATATATTAATTCTTTTGAAGTCATCCCATAGATCTCTGTTGCTGTTTTCAGCATATCTTATTCTCATTTGGAGATCTCTTACTTATTGTTTAGTTGTCTCTAATTCATCCTCAATCTTGCTAATTCTGTCTTCAACCTCATTTATTATATTTTCTCTCCCCTCTACCGTTTTCTGGAGTTCATCTATTTTGTTACCCTGTTCTGATACTGTTTTAGCTTGTTCAGCTAGTTGTGTTCTTAGCTCAGCTATTTCAGCTTTCAGCTCTCTAATAACCTTGAGATAATTAGTGTTTTCTTCCAGAGTCTCATTTGTTGTTTCTGCAATTCTGATGGCAATTCTTTCAAACATTTTACTAACTCCTGTTATTATTTCCTTATCTAGTGTTTGCATGTTGACCTCATTACTTTGTGCTTCAACCTTTGGGGGCTTTTAGCTGGACTCTTGTCCTGATTCATTTCTTCAATATTTCTTCTTGTTGGTTTAACCATTTTATATAGTATGTTATGAGGTCCCTCTCTCAGTACTTTTCAAATTACTGATCACTCTTGCCTGGATTGACTTGTGTCTATGTAAGGTACTTAAAGAGTTCACTGTTGTAGATAATGACAGTTGTTTCAATATTAATTTAATCCCTGAGTTGGAGCTCAGTGGCTTAAAAGCATCTTTTGTGCTTTTTCTTCCCTGTAGGTTATGGGAGCCTGAGGGCTTTTAAACTATAAGTAGGCTTCTTAGCTTAATCACTGACTCCTGACCAAGAGATAAAGCAGGGCAGGGTAGAGATAATCCAGTGGCTTTTCAAAGAGACTCTCACAGCCCCAGTGCTAGGCCACCAAGGTATAAATCTTCTCCTGAGTTTCCTGGTTAGTCTCTGTCCCCTGATCCCCCCCACCCCCCAGGCTGCTCCAGAGGGCTGTAGCAACGGAGACTCACAGTTGCAGTTGGTGAGTCATAGGTGAGTCATCTCCTCCCTTCAGCTTTCTTTTTGTTGGTGAAACAGACTGGAGGTGGTGTCTCAACTGATAAACTGCCGGACTGTTACCAGCCACTTAATCTCTCCCTAGGCTCCTCTCTGTCCATAAGCCACATGTGTTTGCATTCAGTGATTTGGTGGGTTCCTGAAGTCATTCTAGTCCTGTCTTGTTGTGGCCCCATTTTATCTCCTTTGGTATTCCTAGTTGACCTGGGAGATGAGAGGAGAGAAACACAGCTGCTGCTGCTCCATAGCCCTGCCTCCAGAAGTCCTTATGCTCAATTTTTTTACTTCCATTTTTTAAAAATATTTAAATGGTCATGCCTGAAATGGTGACAACTGCTGAAATGTCAGGTATATAATAAAAATAACTATTTTAGTACAGTTTTTCTCAGTATATCTGTGGTTAAAGTTTAGTCATTTTGTTCATATTTTAAATGCTTAATCTATTGAAGACTAGTATGTGGTTCTACTATAAAAATCAGTATGTCTCTTGTACATGAAATGCAAATTGTCATATGTTTAATATAACATCATTTAGATCCTATCCAATGAGATGAATTTACTATTGTCTACACAGACTTCACAGAAATATCAAATAGTTATAATAAATCAAAATACTCTAAGTTTCTGTATTTTACTCATCAAAGACTGAAAGCAGTTCACAAACTGTTCGTGGTCTTCAGATGTCACTTGACAAAGCACTGTGCACATGTGCCTAGACCATCTCAATCACTTTCAGAGGCCATGAACATACCATGAGGTGAGACTGAGGAGAAAAAGGAGATCAACAAATGGAGACAGAACAAAGGTCTTCTGTGGGAGAATAAGTGATGGCTGACTCAATACCTTCTGTCAGCAAAGTCAATCTGAATGCCAGTTCTGTGAGAAAAAGGGCCCTCCCTCAGTTCTCCCTTAAGTAAACGACAACACCAGCCTGTAGCAAACACATATCAAGTGTCTGCAAACACAGGGTCCCATGACCAAAACCATGAGGAACTCAAACATATGTGAAATGATTCAGTGCCTTTTTCCTGAAGCTGGACCAGCCTGTCCCCAAAAGAGCTCAGTAACTACTAAGTTATTGTGATGAGTTTGAATGTACCTCAGAGAAACTCCCATTCTTCCTACATCCTTAAGATAGCCTTTGCTACATTTTATCATTTCTGAAATTTGGACGAATATTATATTGGTATACAGTGTATAGATGTGGTACAACAGTGACCCTTTTTTTTTTGCCTCTAGCTTTGTTTAAATTGATATTTTACACTTAATAGCATTTTAAAACTGGGGGAAATTAAATATGTAATTGCATTGCAAATCAAAAGATATATTTTACTTTACTTGGACAGCCTTGTTTTGGAGAACTTTATGTCAAGAAAAATCTGTGAGGGCACCTGAGAACTCCAATCAATCCATTTGACAGAGTTCAACAACACAAATACAGTAAACTTATTTTATTTTATTTTTATTTTTGTTATTTATTTATTTACTGCCTCCAGGGTTATAGCTGGGACTTGGTGTCAGCACTATGAATCCATTGCTCCTGGAGGTCATTTTTTCCATTTTGTTGCCATTGTTGTTATTGCTGTTGTTGTTGGATAGGAAAGAGAGAGAAATTGAGAAAGGAGGGGAAGGCAGAGAGAGGGAGAGAAAGACACGTGAAAACCTGCTTTGTGAAGCGACCCCCCTGCAGGTGGGGAGCAGGGAGCTCTAACTTAACCTGGATCCTTATGCTGATGCTTGCTTAATACCATATGTGCATAACCAGCAGTATAAGTTTACCCCAGTAAACTCATTTTGATTATGATCCTACTGATTATTATTATGTAAATGTTTACTTCTAATGATGTATTTAAATGCTATAATGGCCCTCTCTGTTTAGTGCTTATTTTACAGATGAGGAAAGTAAAGCACAAGGAAGCTAAGAAATTTCCCCCAAGATCATACAGCTAGAGATCTGGAGCCAGCAAGGTTCAAAGCAATTTTGATTGTTGACTACCTGGTAAAACCATCTAGTCAACTTGTTGATAAAAGCAAAGTTGAAGTCCGTTACTTCTTATAGTACTACATGTGCTCTTGGCAGTGTTTTATATTTTAGGGAAAAGATTTATAAGGTTTGGAGTATGGCTTAAGGGAAGTTTTTCAGTATAGCCTAAAGCATGTTCCTGACCTACTAAGTTTATGACTAGTTGATAAAGCAAGTATGGTGTTCCAATACAGCTTTAGAGAATAAATAAATAATGGCTTTATAAGTTTGGTAAACTGATCTGTTGTCCCTAAATAGAGTCATTTACTCTGATCATTGAATTATATGTTATTCACATAAATGGATTTTCAAAAAGTTCTTTAATCAAATAATAGTCATTGCAACACCATATTACTGGTCATATTCGAGCAGGCAATGAGCTAGGTGACTGCAGATGGTTTGAGATTAGTTACTACTAGTGTGGACTGACTTTTGACACCCCTTGGGGTGTCAAATCCAAATCCAAATGTTGAAGCAGTATCTCCAATGTGACTAAAGCTGAAAAAGAGATTAAGTATTTAGGAGATAGCTATAATTAAATATGAGTGTTTTCTTAAGCATATGGAATTGGTGACCTTATAAAAAGCGAAAGAAATCTCTTTCTCTCTACCACTTCCTTCCTCTCTGTTTCTTCTCCACTCCATGTCTCCTTTTATGTCTTTCTCTCTGTACACAGTAATAAAGGTCGTATGAGCAGAGTAAAGGCAGTCATCAGCAAGCCAAGAAGCCAGATCTCATCCAATTATGCGAGCAACATGATCACTCACTTCCACACTGCAAAACTGAAAATAAATATCTGCTGTTTAAGTCATTCAGTCTACGGTGGTTTATCAGCTATCTCAAGATAACTAATACACCATCCATAGTCACAACATTCTCACTTCTACAGACTCAGCTTCCTTTAGTGTGTGGTTGTAAGAATTTAATGAAATCACACATGCCAACATGCTTTGGTGAGCCATGGAGCACTGAGTGAATGTTAGCTGACAGCACTATGAATAGCAGTCATCCTTGTGGTTCCTGACTCTAGAAGGTTCACTACTTGCGCCAGAGTTCAAAGACATGGTTGGGTAGTGAAACTGAATTCAGCGGGTCTCTGAAGTAAGACTTGCCTTTGAGTTAGTCAGAAAGGAAGCTTGGCAAAGGGATGGAAGAACAATTTAGCAACAAGAAAACCCACATTCTCTGTATTCTTGAGAAAATGAACACCAAGCTGTGAATTTATTGACTTTCCCTTAAGAAGTTCTAATGGAATGAATTTTGCCTTCTTGGTGCCTGCTAATTAGACAATTATTTAACTGTTTCTTTTTTTTTAATGACTCTCTGCTGTTGTTTGAAGACTTCTGTCTATTATTTGTAATAAAAACCTCTGTCACATTTTTGCCTCATTATCCTTAACAAATAGTGCATTCCCCAGCCACAGTCCCTGGTTCCCTTAGTTCTCCCTCCCCTAACACATCCCAGTCTAAAGCTCCCAGAGTTTCAAAGACCAGCTGTTATCATTTTGTTGACTGAGAGATTTTTAGAAACTTCTATCACAGGCACAAGGCTCCATGGGGGGCTGCTGAATTAAATATCAGCTCTTCAAACAGGAATTAGCTCAGAGAACAAAAGCAGCAGGAAGACAAGGGACAAATACAGGCAAGTACTGCAATCCTCCCACTCAGTGATTGGAAACTGGCCCCTCTCCCTTCCCTGGAACTCTGAGACTTGAAGCTTCTAGATCTATGGAGATCCTTGACTATGGCAAATCACACATCTCACTTCCTAGGGTTGGAGATCAAGTCAGTCCAGCCTAAGGTCACTCTCTCAACAGATAATGAGTATGTTCAAAGGAAATGATCCTTCTCAGGGCCAGCGGTGGTGCACCTGCTTAAGTGCATGCACTACAGTGTTCAAGGGCCTGAGTTCAAGTCTCTGGTCCCCACAGGCGGAAAGCTTCACAAGTGATAAAGTAGAGCTGCAGGTGTCTCTCTCTCTCCCTCTCTATTCCCCCATCAATTTCTCTCTGTCTCTATCTAATAATAAATGAATAAACTAAGATTTAAAAAAGGGAATGATCCTTCTCACTATCTCCTATAGTAAATTCAGGCTCACCTAAGAATCCCAATGATTTCCTATTGAATTAATGTTTCTTCAGAAGAGAAAAATGTAGAAACAAATAAAAGAATTGCTGAGTCCTACTAGATGCCCATTAGCTGTGTGTCATGGAACTATCATTTGCTTCTCCCCTTCTACAGCAGTATAAAGAGCACAGCAATGTGAAAGCTAGATCTTTGCTACTCAAGGTTAACCAAGTTGATTTCTCGAGGGCTTACCCTGTGTAGTCATACAGGACCCCTTTACAAAGGATGACTACACTTAATTTAATTTTCCACAGTCCTGAAATTCTTAACAACTTTATCTTTTTTATAATTCTTTTTAATTTTTTCATTTATTATTGGATAGAGACAAAGAGAAGTTGAGAGGAAAGTGAGCCACAGAGGCAGACACCTGCAGCCCTGCTTCATCACTTGTGAAGCTTTCCCCCTGCAGGTGAGGTGCAGGGGCTTGAACCTAGGTCCTTGAGCAGTGTAATGTGTGCACTTAACCAGGTGCACACCGCCTGGCCCCCAACAATTTATCTTTTAATTGTGTTTTGTGCATGAAAGCAAGTGGAACACGTAGCATGAGCTCAAGCAGAGATAGAGGCAAGATGCATATTTACTGCTTCTTTACAACCTTTCACACAGAACATTTTTGAAAATTATTTAAGTGGTTTAATAGTAATATACAAGAGTATAATAAGGGTGTAGTTCTACACCACTCTGATGACCAAAGTTCTGTGCCCACCCACCCCCCAACATCCCTCTCCCCCAATAATTCCCATAAGGTCTTAGAAATAGGTTGGTTACATTTATTTGGCAAGTTTATTTCAAGGAACATTTTTGATGCACATAAGCAGAGAATTCCAGTGGAGGCATGATGAGTGGGAGTTCAAAGACTAAAATCAAGTACAAAGTAACTGAGAGTGCTGGCAGCCCCCCGCCCCCACCCCAAGGCAGATTATACTCTAGCATCTGAAGTTGTTTATAATGCAGAAAGAACAAAGTTCCTTTGCTTTCTTCCCAGTCTTTCCTTACATAGTAGCATGCAGAAGACAGTGTTAAAGACTAAGAGTGAAGTGAAATAAAATTTTCATTAGGTTCATACAAAAATACCACCATTTTATTATCAAAATACAAATGGATGCACAAGAAATAAAGCAAGAACAACGGCACTTTTATGAATTCATTTGAGTTACGCATTCATATTTGCATTTAAAGTTGATATAGCAGGGAGGCTAGGGGTATGGCTCAGTGGCCAGAGTATAGAAATTGCACCCATAAGACAGAAGGTTGGATTGTCAGCACCACATATAGCAGAACAGGAAACTGCTCTAATCTCTGTCTCTTTCACAAAATTAATCATTTTAAGAGATATAGCACATTAAAAAAATGATGAATTTCATGACAGTAATTTAAATTTTTTTAACTTGGCACCACATTAAACAGCAAGCCACACCATGACTAGCTAAAAGAGAGCAGATTAAAAGAAGGTAAAACCTTTGTGTTTTAGTACCTTTAATAATCCTTGCATCTTAAACAAAGGGGCTCATATTTTCATTCCTCAATGGATTCAGCAGCACTCATGCTTTTACAACACTGGAAAATTCTGGTGACTGGTTATAAATACCAAATCCTTTCTACCCTGATCCAGTTTTCTAGTCTTATTCCCAACTCTGACGCCATCTACCCAGACAATATCTTTAGCCCACCATGCAATGTTAGCTATTGGGCTCAGGCAAAAATGGACCCTTTGGAATATACCCAAAATAGACTTTTTAGCTTCTTCCAACATGAAGACTCCAAATCTCATCTACTATATTCTTTCCTTTAGGTTCTTGCTTACTAAACAATTTGTTCATTTTTTTTCCCTCTTAATCTGAGTTGCAGATGCTACGATGAAACCAATCTCCCTTCCCTGGGAAGACAACCTTACCAATATTTCCTGGAACCACCCAAACAAAGAGATCTCTTATAAAATGGAAAAGATCTTTACATGTCATATATCAGACAAGAGGCTAGTAACCAAAATATATAAAGAGCTCACCAAACTGGGCAACAAAAAAGCAAATGACCACATCCAAAAATGGAAAGAGGATATGAACAGAATATTCACCAAAAACAAAATCCAAAGGGCAACAAACATATGAAAAAAAATGCTCCAAGTCATTGATTGTCAGAGAAATGCAAATAAAGACAACAATGAGATACAATTTCACTCCCGTGAGAATGTCACACAGCAGAAAAGGTAGCAGCAACAAATGCTGGAGAGGCTGTGGGGATGAAGGAACCCTTCTGCACTGCTGGGGGGAATGTGAATTGGCCCAACCTCTGTGGAGAGTAATCTGGAGAACTCTGAGAAGGCTAGAAGTGAACTTACCCTATGATCCTGCAATTCCTCTCCTTGGAACATATCCTAAGGAACAAAACACACACATCCAAAAAGATTTGTGTATACCTATGTTCATAGCAGCACAATTTGTAATATCCAAAACCTGGAAGCAACCCAAGTGCCCAACAACAGATGAGTGGATGAGCAAGTTGTGGTATATATACACAATGGAATACTACTCAGCTATTAAAAATGGTAAATTCATTTTATTTACTTCATCTTGTATGGAGCTTGAAGGAATCCTGTTAAATGAGATATGTCAAAAAGAGAAGGATGAATATGGAGTTATCTCACTCATAAAAGTTGAAAAATAAGAACATAAGGGAAAAAACTAAGAGTAGAACTTGGACTAGAGTTAGTGTATTGCACCAAAGTAAAAGACTTTGGGGTGGGAGGGAGTGTTCATTTCCTCAGACATGATGGCAGAGGAAGACCTAGAGGGGATTGAATTGTTATGTGGAAAATTAAGAAATGTTATACGTATACAAACTACTGTATTTTAATGTTGACTATAAACCATTAGTCCCTCCAGTAAATAAAAAAATACAGTGAAGAAAAAAATAAGAAAACAGACAAGCAAAAATACTTCTACACTTCAAAAGCTAGTTACACAAGGATAACCAATAAACCCAGTCAATGGGAGGAGATATATACATCATATACCTGACAAGTGACTAATATAAAATATCTATTAAGAAAAAAGTGGATTCAACTCAGCAAAAGAAAGAAAAATGGACAAAAGAACTGAATAGATAGTTTTCTGAATAAGAAATTCACTTGCCCCCACAGACATATGAAGAAATGCTCCACTTCACATATACTTAGAGAAATGCATATTAAAACTACACTGAGATTCCATCTCACACCTATGAGAAGAGTTTATATCAACAAAACAGGAAATGATAGATGTTAGTGAGGTTATGGAGAAAAGGGGACTCTGTTATACTGCTAGTGGGAATACAAATTGGTGCAGCACCTTTGGAAAACTGTACAGAGTGTCCTTAAATAAATACAAGCAGAATTAGCTTGTGATTCAGCAGTACCACTCTTAGGACATTTGTCCAAAGAACATATAAACACTAATTCAAAAGGACTTATGCACCCTTATGCTCACACATAATCACTAAGTGGAAACAGTCTAATTTACCATCAACAGATTATTTGATAAAGCAATTATGGGATATGAATTCCAAGGAATACTACTCTGCAATCAAAGAAGATGGTTGTGTGTCCTTTGAAATAAGTGGATATAACTAGAGAGGATTATGTTTACTGAAATAAAAAGATGAAAGACAACTACCATATTGTTTTGCATACACATAGAATCAAGAGAATTGAAATAAATGAATTTGCAAAATAAATAAATCAAATAAACTGTCTCTAAGACTTTATGAGAACTACAGTTCTTATCTTTGGGAGAGAAGGGACATGACCTTAGTGGCGCATGCAGTGTAAAAATATACCATGTAATCTTACAATCTTTGAAATCACTATTTTTTTATTTTAATCTGTTTATTACTGGATAGAGACAGAGAAATTGAGAGGGAAGAAGAAGATAGAGAGTGAAAGAGACAGAGAGACATCTGCATCCCTGCTTCACTACTTGTGAAGCTTTCCCACTGAAAGTGGGGACCAGGGGCTTGAACCTGGGTCCTTGCACACTATAATGTGTTCACTTAACCAGGTGCACCACCACCTAGCCCCCTAAACTTACTATTAATAATTTAAAAAATAGAAATCTCACAAGCGCGTGGTGGGAGTGAAGTTGGGGGTGGGGAGCAGCAGTGGGTGTCGGTGGAGGGGGGGCACTGGAAAATCATCATGAAATGGTTCTATGTTCTTTTTTTTAAATTTTTTATTTAAGAAAGGATTAATGAACAAAAACATAAGGTAGGAGGGGTACAACTCCATACAATTCCCACCACCCAATCTCCATAACCCACCCCCTCCCATGATAGCTTTTCCATTCTCTAGCCCTCTGGGAGCATGGACCCAGGGTCACTGAGGGTTGCAGAAGGTAGAAGGTCTGGCTTCTGTAATTGCTTCCCCGCTGAACATGGGCGTTGACTGGTCGGTCCATACTCCCAGTCTGCCTCTCTCTTTTCCTAGTAAGGTGTGTCTCTGGGGAAGCAGAGCTCCAGGACATATTGGTGGGGTCTTCAATCCAGGGAAGCCTGGCCAGCATCCTGGTGGCATAAACCAAAGCCTACTCCCCAAACTACGGAACAAACGATCCTATATCTGCCCTCAGGGGTTCTGGAGAACAAATCTCTTCCACAATAATCTTTAAACTTCTACAATTACATAACCCATCTCTCTAAATCTTCTCTTCTTCAATTGAAATAACTCTATATTATTTAGCTTTCTCTTTTTATTAAATCCCATTAAACTCATATCTTTTTGTGGTCTTTTTTATATTTATTTTATTTATTTTCCCCTTTGTTGCCCCTGTTGTTTAACATTGTTGTGGTTATTGGTGTTGTTGTTAGATAGGACAGAGAGAAATAGAGAGAGGAGGGGAAGACAGAGAGGGGGAGAGAAAGACAGACACTGGCAGACCTGCTTCACTGCTTGTGAAGCAACTCCCCTGCAGGTGGGGAGCTGGGGGCTCAAACTTGGATCCTTAAACCAGTCCTTGCGCTTTGCACCACGTGCACTTAACCTGCTGCACCACCGCCAGACTCCCATCTTTTTGTGGTCTTACATAACAATATTTTATTGTGTGTATTTTTATGTCATGAATGAGCTACATAGTAATTCATTCTGTTCTTTTGTTTTTTAATCAAACTTAAGGCTTTATAAGAGATATGCCTGCAAATATGTGTACCTTAGATTTTCCTCTATTTATGATATCCTCTAATTATAGATCTTCTTTAATTATGATGTCATAATTTCTCCAAGCCATCTCCCAGCTATCCTGAACCATCAACTTTCTCTGATTTCCACTGATTCAAACACAGTCTTCTTTATCTATGTACCCTTTAAAGGAGACACCCAAAACTAAAAATCATCTCCTCCATTATAAAACAGGATCCCAGAGATAAACTTTTGGTGATGAAAGCCCAATATTCTCGCAATGCCTACCCATCATTAGGGAATTTAGTCATAATTGCAATACCTCATTTCAATAATTTACCATCTAAGGACAGGGCCTGCCTCAGGCTAAAAATAAAAGATCTATGAGATGCGAAATATTGTCTCCTAAATTGACTCCCTCAGAATTCTATTTGCATGTGTTCCTTTTGCTTACAGAAATGCTGTTGTGTTGTCAAAGGTAATCTTCTTAAAAGAGATTCAGAGTATTTAGAATAAACCTTAGAGATCATCCAGTATGAAGTTGCCTGAGGAGGTGGAAGTAAACTCTAGACATTTATGAAGGAAAAACTGAGGCTCAGAGAACTCAGTGACTTACCCAGGGACACAAAACAATTACAGCCTCAGAGCTGAGCCTCTAGCCCAGGTATCCTGACTCCCAGGCCAATGTGTGTGTGTGTGTGTGTGTGTGTGTGTGTGTGTGTGTGTGTGTGTGTGTGTGTCACCGTCCCGAGGCCCTTGTTCCATGCAGTACAGGGAAGGGCTGTGAATTGGCTCCTACAGCTGCCTTTCCCTCCCCCCACCTTCTGATTCTCTGAAAGCAGAGCACACAGAGCTAGTCTGTGTTGGAGCTTCAGAGCTACAAAGCCTGCATTATTTAACACTGGCTTTAGCTATCTGGGGTGGAGAATAAATAGCACTATAACAAAATCCATAAAATATACCAAATTGGATTTTTTTTTCAGGGATGGCTCCAAGCACAAGTTGGTAATCAAAAGGTTTTCAGAAAGACTGGAAATAGTGTTTGCTGTGTTGAAATTTCCCTGAATCTTAAGAGCATCCCTGTTCCTCATCACCCACTAGCTGAATACTCAAGGCAGAGAGCATGTTTTACTCTAAGTCACAAAAAAATGGAGGACAATTTCAAAAGGCCTGATAAAGAATGCTTTAAGGTCTTAACAATTCCTTCCTTGGAGCATTAAGGTCTTTATCCCTCCTGACTTTTTAATATTCCCAGGCAACAGCAGTCACGGTGGCAGAAGAAGTGATGGATACAGCTGCCAGCAAGAAGGAAAATAAGTCAGTGACAGCCAATGACAGTGATGTTTGCTCTCCCTTATAGGCTTTTTTTTTTGGGGGGGGGCATAAATAATGAGGTCTTCTTTCTCATAAAAGCTAGATCTCAATCCAAATTTATGTCAGGTGAAGATGGTATAGAGGAGTCAGGACAAAACTGCATACCTTGAAGCCCCAGAGGCTACAGGTTCAATTATTGGCACCACCTTATGACAGAACTGAGCAGGGTCCTTCTCTTCTCTTCCTCCCTCTCTCATTATAAATAAATCCTCAAAGAAAAAGACTTCAGAGTCAGAATAGCCCTATTTCTTATCCCTATAGTCAACTGAGTGGTGATGCCTCTCCCCATTGTCAGTTTACCTACAAATACAGTACTTTAAAAAGAAATCTCCCAAATCTAGAGGGCTTCATGAGCCTACCCAGTTACCTCTCTCTCAACCAAAGTTCCCAGTTAAATCACTAAAATGGTACTTTCTAAAGGATGAATTCCTAATAGTGCTTGCACATAAGAAAGAGTACAGCCAGGGCATCAAAACTTTGCAGAAATTCTGAAAGACAGAAGGCTAGATGAAAAGAACATCACCAGATAAATCTCCAGAAGTAGATTTTCATAGGAGAAGTTAGAGACAAGCCAAACAACTTGATTTCAACAACCAGCCAAAAGTAGGAATGGGCTCTGAAGCAATAAGATGAGAGTTCATTCAAGAACTCTTAAATTAATTGAGTCAGAAGAATGCACAATCCTCTTCAAGCACAGAGAACACAAATAACAGGAACTGCCTGTCAGGATGAAGCTTTATAATTACTGCTTAACAAAAATGGACTATTATCTGGATAGAGGTTTATGTGAGGGTGTTTGGGGCAAAGAAGAGAATAGTGCTTTATATATTTCTGAATTCCAAGTCAATACCCTACACAGAGGATAAAGAGAATGAGAGAAAAAGGTAAAAAAAAAAGCTCTCCTTCTTACAATGTTCCTTTGAAGTTAGCCCCTTTTAATATTAACTACTATGGGATAAAAAGTGAAATAGGGGGCAGGGCAGTGGCACTGTGTGTTAAGCGCACATGGGCCATGCTCAAAGACAGGGCAGGGATCCTGGTTCGAGCCCCCAGCTCCCAACCTGCAGGGAGTCACTTCACAGGCAGTGAAGCAGGTCTGCAGGTATCTACCCTTCTCTCCCCCTCTGTCTTCCCCTTTTCTCTCAATTTATCTCTGTCCTATCCAACAACAATAAACAACAAGAGCAACAAAAGGGGGGGAAATGGCCTCCAGGAGCAGTGGATTTGTAATGCAGGCACGGAGTCCCAGTGATAACCCAGAGGCAAAAAAAAAAAAAAAAAGTTAAATAAAACATTTTATCCTTCATGACAAAGAATTAGAAATGCAATGAAGAATTAATCAAGAATAGGAAGCTTTTGATACTTTAAAACTATAATAACTAACATGAGAACAACCAAAATCAGAAAATTTTTAAAGATTAGTTACTCAAGGTATCTGAAAACTCATTTTACCTTCTACTTAATTTTTATATAAGTCTACAACTGCTCTTTAAAAGCCTACTAATTAGTTAAAAAAAAAAAGTAGTTGTCTATATGGAATAGGTGGATAAGTTTTCTGTATGGTTTGAACAGTTTCATTATGAGTACCAAAATATGTTTAAGTTAGATTAAATATTAAATAACACTGAAATAGGATGGATGGTTCTTGCCAGTTATATTCAATATTCATTGTAGTTAATTTTATATTTTTTTCTTCTATAAACTCTGAATGCTTATTGGTACATGTCCTATATAGCACAGTACTTATTTTATTCTTGTGTTGCTATTTATAGGGTTTAAAAAAAGTTATCTGTAAAAATTTTAAGGAAATACAAAGGCACAATTATTGATACCTCCTGCTAATTTTCAGCTTTCATCAACCACTTCATGTGTGCAATGTCTAGCTAAGACAGATGTTGGCTAGGTACAAAGGTCAAACTTGGACCATCTGCTGCCTGTCTGGCTCCCCTCTCTGTCCATGGCTCACTGGCTCTTGATTGCTTTCCTAAGCTTATGGCTCTTTACTTGGCCCAGTCTGGCTATAGTAGAACACTTCTGCACACCTCTCTCACCACTACTTGCTCTGAAGTATTGTGACTTTATGTGGTCTGGCCTCTGAGTGTCTTTGCTGATGACAGATTAGCATCCCACAAACCTCAGTGCACTTCTGCTTTTGTTGGCTCTGCCTTTCACGGACCCACACCCAAAAATGACAAGAGGAAATTAAATAAAAGGATACAGAGTTGGAAATGAGGAAAGCATTTTTCAAGAGTGGTTGGATCAAGAATATCTACTTCACATTGAAAATATCTACTTCACTCCTCACATCAAGCCAAGGGGAAAAAGCTTAAACAGATCCTTTTATTCGGAAAGATAAATGTATTCTCTCTGAAGTTTGGTACACACAATAACACATAACTCATGTTGGTGAAATCCAAAGACAGAAATTATGAGTAGCTTCTTATAACATAATAAAAGAGAGATTCTTATACAGATGCAACCAGCACTCCCAATGTTTGTGTGGGAATATATATTTGCTTCTGGTGAGCCAGTTGTGAGCTATATCTGAGCCTGAATGGAACTGTCATAGATCCTCAGTAAGAGAAGCTCTCACAGCCTCTTAGTCAAGAGACTGGATCAGTGTTCAATGAACAGCACCATAAACTCTATCTGGAATACTACTGCATTTAAATATATCATGAAATTTTTAGGTAAAAACCCTTATGATAGTGAAGTCAAAAAAAGGGGTTGGTAAGTTTTACCAGGGCCTGAGAGCTAACATGCTGGTGTACTAAAAATACATGGGAAGATGGTGCCAGGGTTCAAAATAGGACTTGAAATCTGGACTAGGGCAAAGAGTAGCTCCCAAGTATGAGGAAAGTATATAAATACTATGAACTGTTTATCCACTTAAAGTCACGGGCTCCTTGGAATATACATAAAATAGACTTCCTAGCTTCTTCCCACCTGAAGACCACTAATTTCATCTGTTCTATCTCTTCCTCTGGTTTTCTGTTTATTAAACATTTTGTCCTACTTTAGCACCTTTTACCACCAAGTTGCAGGTGCTATTATACCATACTGACTTCCTAAGCAGACAACCTCACCAGTGTGTCCTGAAGTCTAACCTCTCCAGAGCCCAACCCCACCAAAGACAGAAACAGTCTGGGAGTGCAAACTGACCTGCAAACATCAATGTCCAGTAGAGAAGCAACTGCAGAAGTCGGCCCAGTCACCTTCTGCACCCCATGAAGAACTTTGATCCATACTCCCAGAGAGATAAAGAATAAGGAAGTTTCCTATGGAGGGACTGGGATGCAGAACTTTGGTGGTGGAAACTATGTGGAATTATATCCCTGTTATCTTTCTTTAATTTAATTTAATTTTTTATTTATAAAAAGGAAACATTGACAAACCATAGGATAAGAGGGGTACAACTTCGCACAATTCCCACCATCAGAACTCTGTATCCCATCCCCTGCCCTGACAGGTTTCCTATTCTTTAACCCTCTGGGAGTATGGACCCAAGGTCATTGTGGGATGCAGAAGGTGGCCTGGCTTCTGTAATTGCTTCCCTTCTGAACATGGGCAGGGCATTGACAGGTAGATCCATACTCCCAGCATGTCTCTCTGTTTCCCTAGTGGGGAAGGGTTTTGGGGAAGCAGAGCTCCAGGACACATTGGTGGGGTTGTCTATCCAGGGAAGTCTTGTCGCATCCTGCTAGCATCTGGAACCTGGTGGTTAAAAAGAGAGTTAACATACAAAGCCAAACAAATTGTTAAACAATCATAGACCTAAGGGCTGGAATAGTGCAGATGAAGAGTTAGGGAGGGGTCCTCCATTTTGTAGATAGGTAGTAGGCATATTTTAGTTATATTCCAAAGAGCCTGTGGCTATATTTTTTTTTCCTTTTTATTTATGCCCCTGAGCCTGAAATCTGATATGTTTCCAAGTTATTGTCTGGAGAGCTGATGTCATGACTGGAAAAAGGACCAGAAAGCTGGATCAGGGAAGAGAATAAGAGAATAGCTCCAAAATATGGGAAAGGTGTATAAATATTGTTGACTGTGAACCCCATCAATTTGATGTGATCTGGGGCCCATAATAAGGTTAGGAGCCTATGTGACCTCTGCATCCCTCTAGATCTGAGTTTCCTTTCTGTGGTCATGAGTAGGATCATTTCAGGCTGCCCCAATATTGACCCATCTTCCTCAGGTGTAGCATAGAGTATGTTGTCCATGCTCCCTTTGGAGGATGGAACATTCTCTACCATTGTTGATCCAAGTTGAGGGCAAGGTCCTATGGGGGCCCACAAAGGGGTCTATTGTGCTGTTTCTGATAGAAATCACCAGTAACAATGGAGAGAGGGATTTACTGGAGGTCTAGGCCCATCATGTCTGTTTGGAAATCTTAGGACTTCCCGATTAGGGCCCCAGCTGATATAATGGCCTGATAGTTACTAAAGAGTCATTATTAAAGTATGCCAGACTCTTGGCCTTATTCAGCTTTTACAAGTCTTTGCTTTGATAAGGATAGCTTTAGAGTGAGTGAGAGAACTGTAATAGGAAGTAGGTGAGGAGGGTATCTAAGTCTAAGTAGACATTACTACATTATGAACTTGATACTGACTCACTACAGACTATCGTGTATTTTTGCTTTCGCGTACATATTTTGCCCTAATTTATGGATACATGTGAACATATGCTCTATCTTATGGGACATGGTCTATATCTAGGTTTTGGTACTTTGTTAGGAAGTAAATGTTCTGGAATGGAATTAGAGAATACCATGAAAGGAAAGGTCTCACCCAAGTAATGAGGGTAAAGGGTTGACATTCCATGTCTAACGTCTCTGGACACAGTCTGAAGTGAAGCATGCTGAGATGGTACTCTTTGCATGGATTAGGCTGAGATAGGCAGATGAAATATCATTTGGTATAAATTGAGAGAAGCATGCAGGAAGGTGAGCCAAACCCTAGACGTTCCAGGACTAGGGGAAATATAGGCTCTAAGTGGAAGCAGGAGGTTCTTGCTGTCTTAGGGTTTAATAAGACAATAGTTAGTTATTGCTATAATCACATTGTTTGGCAATTGGATTAACTTTGAAAAAATCCCTTTGTTAAGATTTGCTGTATCATACACACCATCACCATATTTATGTCCTTTGACATTGTTTGTATATCGATATGCCACTGGTTGCTTCTGCACACCCTGGAATAAGCTTTTAACAGAGACAACATATCAAAGACTCAGGGTATGTATTAAAAAGACTCAGTCTATGCTTTAAAAAGTTTGAGACATTCAATGAGTTTTTCTCCTCTCATATTACTTAAATAGTGACTTATGTGATTACAAATTAATAGGAGTCTACATAAGCACCATTCCCACCACCAAAAGAGTGTCCCATCCCATCTTCCTGCTACTTCCGCCCCACCCCACCCAATGAAGCTGAACATCCACCCTCACCCTCAAACCAGGGTTTTTACTTTGGTGGCCTACTCCAAATTTAGTCAGATCCTGCTTTCAGTTTCCCTTTCTGTTATTCTTTCTCAACTCCTGTTTATGAGTGGGATCATCCCATACTCGTCTTTATTTTCTTTTTTATTTAATTTATTTTTTATTTAAGAAACGATAAATTAACAAAACCATAGGGTAGAAGGGGTACAATTCCACACAATTCCCACCACCCAATCTCCATATCCCATCCCCTCCCCTGATAGTTTTCCCATTCTCTATTCCTCTGGCAGCATGGACCCAGGGTCCTTGTGGGTTGCAGAAGGTGGAAGGTCTGGCTTCTGTAATTGCTTCCCCGCTGAACATGGACATTGACTGGTTGGTCCATACTCCCAGTCTGCCTCTCTCTTTCCCTAGTAGGGTGGGTCTCTGGGGAAACAGAGCTCCAGAAGCAGACCCCACGTTGGTGGGGTCTTCAGTCCAGGGAAGCCTGGCCAGCATCCTGATGGCATCTGGAACCTGGTGGCTGAAAAGAGAGTTAACATACAAAGCCAAACAAATTGTTGAGCAATCATGGACCCAAAGGTTGGAAGTGGAGAGGAAGTGTTGGGGGGGGGGGGTAGTCACTGCAAACTCTAGTGTACTTCTGCTTTCAAGTATATATTTTGCAGTAGTTTATGAATATGTGTGAACATATGCTCTCTCTCACAGAATCTGGTGTATATCTAGGTTTTGGGACTTTGTTAGAAAGTGAACCACCTGGAATGGAATTAGAGAATGCTGTGAAAGGAAAGGTCTCACCCGAGTAATGAAGCTGAAGGGTTGTCATTCCACACCTGAAGTCTCTGGACACAGTCTGAGCTGAAGCATGTTGAGGTGGCAAACATTGCACTGAATAGGTTGTGATCGGCTGATGCAATATTATTTGATATGGATTGGGAGAGGCATGCGGGAAAGTGGGCCCTATCCTAAGGTTCCAGGACTGGGAGAAACATAGGCTCTATAGTGGAGATGTGAGGTTCCTGCTGTCTTAGGGTTCAAAAAGACAATGGATAGTTAATGTTATCATCACATTATTTGGTAATTGGGTTAACTTTGAAAAGTCCTTTTGTTAGGGTTTGCTGTATAGTACCCAGTATCTTGTAAATAGCTGTGACACTGGTTGCCTCTGATCTACTTGGTCTAGGCTTTTGAGAGAGTCCGCATATCATATACACAGCCTATATATTAAGAAGACTCATTCTGTGTTTTAAAAACTTTGAGACATACAATTAATTTTCCCCCTCTCATATTAATTAACTAGTGATTTATATGACTACACTTTACTAGGAGTATATATAAACACCATTCCCACCACCAAAAGACTGTGTCCCATCCCACCCACCCATCCCCACCCCCACACCCCCACTGGCCCAGGAAGCCACATATCTACCCCTCACCACAGGGTTTTTTACTTTGGTGCCCTACTTTGAATTTAGTCAGATCCTGCTTTTAGTTTCCCTTTCAGATCCTCTTTCTGAACTTCTATTGATGAGTGGGATCATCCCATACTCATCTTTATCTTTCTGACTTAGCTCACTTAACATAATTCCTTCTACCTCTGTCCAAGATGGGTCAGAGAAGGTGGGTTAATTTTCTGATAGCTATATATTATTCCATTGTGTATATATACCACAGCTTTCTCAGCCACTCATCTGTTGTTGGGCACCTGGGTTGCTTCCAGGTTTTAGCTATTATGAATTGTGCTGCTATGAACATAAGAGTACACACTTCTTTTTGGTTGGGTGTTATGGAGTCCTTGGGGTATAACCCAGGGAGAGGAATTACTAGATCATATGGAAGGTCTGTGCTTAGCCTTGTGAGAAGGGAGAGCAAGAATAGACAAGTATGCAAATCTACTATCCACTGTATATTCTACGGGTAGCAAGAGGAGAAAGGGAAGTAGAGTAGAGATACACACATAGAAAGTCCACTCTGAGTCAGATTTCTTCCCCAAAATAATTCACAAATGAATATCAGTGAATTCAGAAAGCCCAAGAAGAAGGAAGGAAGAAAGGAAGACAAGATAAAAAAAGAGAAACAAGAGAGAAAAAAGAAAAAAGTTAAGAAAAAGAGCTATAATAAACGAGCTGTGAAAGGAAAGTTTTTTAATTTATTAATTTATTTTTTATTTTATTTTATTTTTAATTAGCTAGGTTGAGGGAGAAGGGGAGTGTCTCTTACAATGGATAAGATGCCTAGTCCCCCAGCAATTAAAGGTACCCTAAGAGTTAATTCTGGTCAACCTAAAGGAGGGTGGGAAAGAGATACACCTTTATATAATATTAATAATAAAATAGAGCAGGGTAAAAAAAACCTGTCCCATAGTGCCTCAAGCCTCCTGAGCAGAGGCAGCTGATTGTTAAGAAAGTAAACAAACAAACAAAAAAACCTCAGGAATAGACAAGAATAGCAGAAATAGACAGTTATGCAAATCTACTATCCACTGTATATTCTAGGGGTAGCTAGAGGAGAAAGGGAAGTAGAGCAGAGATACATGCAGAGAGAGTCCATTCTGAGTCAGATTTCTTCCCCAAAATAATTCGCAAATGTGTATCAGTGAATTCAGAAAGCTGTAGGAGGAAGGAAGAAAGGATGACAAGAATGAGAAAAAGAAGAAAGAGAGAGAGAGAGAGAAAGATAGAGAGAAGGAAAAGATAAGAAAGGGGAGTCAGGCTGTAGCGCAGCGGGTTAAGCACAGGTGGCGCAAAGCACAAGGACCGGCATAAGGATCCCAGTTTGAACCCCGGCTCCCCACCTGCAGGGGAGTCGCTTCACAGGTGGTGAAGCAGGTCTGCAGGTGTCTATCTTTCTCTCCTCCTCTCTGTATTCCCCTCCTCTCTCCATTTCTCTCTGTCCTATCCAACAACAACAACAACAATAATAACTACAACAATAAAACAACAAGGGCAACAAAAGGGAATAAATAAAATAAATATTAAAAAAGAAAAAGAACAGTAATAAAAGAGCAGTAAAAGGAAAGAGTTTTTTATTCATTTATTTTTAACTATTTAATTAGCTATGCAGGGGGAGGGAGATAATGGGTAGGGGTGGTAGGAAGAGTGAAACAAGTTATTTTAGCAATGAATAAGACACCCAGTCCCCTAGCAATGGAAAATACACTAAGAGTTAATTCTGGTCAACCTGAAGGAGAGGGGGAAAGGTCTACGAGTTTATCTTATATTGACAATAAAATAGAACAGAGTAAAAAACCTGTCCTGTCTTCAGCTTGGACGGCTCCAGATTGTCTCAGGCCCCCTGAGCAGAGGCAGCTTATTGTTAAGAAAATAAATAAATAAATAAATAACAACCTCTGATGGTCTTTCCCTGTCTGAGTAGGACTCTGCTTGGTGGAATATTTTATCTGGAATTGGCCACTTAGAAAGATAAATGGCCAAAGGTTTCAGAAAGGAATAGAATTAGAATGAATAACACCCCCTGGTGGGACAGGAATCTTGGTAAAGAAAGAACCTCAGCAGGGGAGCCTGCTAGAAGCAGATCTCTGGCCCCCAGGGACTGGTTATGGAGGGGAAGGGGGTGCACTTCAGGAATAATAATTAAACATTTTTTCCTTTCTTTTTATTCTATTTTCTAACCCAAATTGAGTTATAGTCACCTCCTCGGTGTCACCACTAGGACCCCCTTATTGATTGTCCTACTAAAGGAAAAAATCCTACCGTTTCCAGTAGATGTAGTTGGAGATCAAGCCACCAGCAGCTTCTCATTCCGCCATCTTCCAGAATCTGTCTTTATCTTTCTGACATAGCTCACTTAATATCATTCCTTCTAGCTCCATCCAAGATGGGTCAGAGTAGGTGGGTTCATTGTTCTTGATAGCTGCATAGTATTCCATTGTGTATATATACCACAGCTTTCTCAGCCACTCATCTGTTGTTAGGCACCAGGGTTGCTTCCAGGTTTTAGCTATTATGAATTGTGCTGCTATGAACATAGGTGTACACATATCTTTTTGGTTGGGTGTTATGGAGTCCTTGGGGTATATCCCCAGGAGAGGGATTACTGGGTCATATGGAAGGTCCATGTCTAGCATTGTGAGAGTGCTCCAGAATGCTCTCCACAGAGGATGGACCAATTTATATTCCCACCAGCAGTGCAGAAGTGTTCCTGCTGTCCTTTTTGATGTATGCCATTCTCACAGCAGTGAGGTGGTATCTAAATGTTGATTTTATTAGCATTTCTCTGACATTTAGCAACCTGTAGAAAATTTTCATATGTTTGTTAGTCTTTTGGATCTCTTCTGTAGTGAATGTTCTGTTCATATCGTCTGTCCATTTTTGGATGGGGTCATTTGCTTTTTTTTGCTAAGTTTGCTGAGCTCTTTGTATATTTTGGTGATTAGTCTCTTGTCTGATGTATGGCATGTAAAGATCTTCTCCATTCTGTGAGGGGTCTCTTTGTGTGATAGTTTCTTTTGCTGTGCAGAAGCTTTTCAATTTGATGTAGTCTCATTGCTTTGATTCTGCTTTAGTCTTCCTTGCAACTGGATTTGTATCATCAAAGATGTCCTTGAGGTTTAGGTTGGAAAGTGTTATACAAGTGTTTTCCTCTAAGTATTTGATAGTTTATGGTCTAACATCCATGTCATTGATCCATTTGGAGTTTATTTTTGTTTCTGGTGAGATAAGGTGGTCCAGTTTCATTCTTCTGCCTGTTTCAACCCAGTTTTCCCAGGACCATTTATTGAAGAAAGCTTCCTTCCTCCATTTAAAACTTTGGGCCACTTTCTCAAAGATTATATGCGGAGGTTTATTTCTGGGCTTTCGATTCTGTTCCTCTGGTCTGTGTGCCTATTTTTGTTCCAGAACCAGGCTGTTTTGATGATGATGACCTTTTGAGAACTTCCAATACTATGTTGAAGAGTAGTGGTGATAATGCACAGGCGTGTCTAATCCCCGATCTGAAGGGGAATGCTCTCATCTCTGTCCACTGAGTACAATGTTGTCTGTAGGTCTGCTATGTATGGATTCCACTATCTTGAGGAATTTCCCATCTATTCCCATTATTTGTAGAGTTTTGAGCATGAATGGGTATTGGATTTAGTCAAAGCCTTTCTCTGCATGTATTAAGATAATTATGTGGTGTTTGGTTTTGCTTTTATTGATGTGGTGAATAACATTGATTGACTTACGTATGTTGAACCAGCCTTGCATTCCTGGGATAAATCTCACTTGGTCGTGATGAACAATCTTTTTCATATACTGCTGTATCCTGTTGTATCAGGATCTTTTTAATATTTTGGCATCTATGTTTATCAGAGATATTGGTCTGTCGTTTTCCTTTTTTGCTGTGTCCTTATGTGCTTTTGCTATCAGGGTGGCTTCATAGAAGGTGGATGGAAGTGTTCCTGTTTCTTCAATCTTGTGGAAAAGCTTTAGAAGTATAGGTATTAACTGTTTCCTGAAGGTTTTGTAGAATTCATTTGTGAAGCCATCTGGTCCAGGACTTTTGTTGTTGGGAAGATTCTTCATAACTGTTTCAATTTCTTTGTCTCTGATTGGTGAATTTAGGTTTTGTAGTTCTTCTTGGTTCAGTTTTGGAAGGGTATATGTTTTCAGGAATTCTTTGATTTCTTCAGGTTATCTAGCTTGGTGGCCTATAGTTCTTTATAGAAGTTTCACATGATTTTCTGGATTTCTGTGGTTTCAGTTGTGATATCTCCTCCATCATTTAAAATCCTATTTATTTGAGTCTTCTAACTTTTTAAATATATTTATTTATTTTCTCTTTTGTTGCCCTTGTTGTTTTATTGTTGTAGTTATTGATGTCTTCATTGTCGGATAGGACAGAGAGAAATGTAGAGAGGAGGGGAAGACAAAGAGGGGGAGAGAAAGATAGACACCTGCAGACCTGCTTCACCACCTATAAAGCGACTCCCCTGCAGGTGGGGATCTGGGGGGCTTGAAACAGGATCCTTAAGCTGGTACTTGCCCTTTGAACCACCTGCACTTAACCCACTGTGCTACCACTGACTCCCTACCTTTTTTTTTTTTTTTAAGTCAGTCTTTTTTTGTTTAATTTTTCAGAGACCCAATATTTGGCTTCATTAATATTTTGTATGGTTCTTTTATTTTGATTGTTGTTTATTTCTGCTGCAATTTTAGTTATTTCTGTCCTTCTGATTGCTCTAGGGTTCCTTTGTTCCTCTTCCTCTAAGTCTTTAAGCTGTGCAGTAAGGTCTTTTATTTGAGCTTTTTCTTATTGTTTAATATGTGATTGTATGGCTATGAATTTCCCTCTCAATATGTCTTGGTATGCATGAGACCCCTTCTGTTTCATTGGTTTAATACCCCCTGCTTAACACTGTATTCTATTTACATAACCACTGTATTCTATTTACATAACCACTGTATTCTATTTACATAACCACTACAGGGCATTGGTTCAATCCCCACTGGTTCATGATATGTTTTTGCTCTGCCCCCTCTCCTTGTCTCACACTGATTTTCACCAGTCACTTTTCTCTCCACCCTCTCTGCGTCGCATCCTGTTCCCACCCTACTGGGCTAGTATATTTATAAGGACAAGATTGTTGTTTGTAGTTGTTAATTTAGCTTAGCTTGGTATAGATTGCACTGCGTCCTGCATGAATAAAGAGATACTGCATACAACCCAGCCATGAGTCCCGGGTCGTCTATTACCCGCCCATGAAGCCAGCCCGGTGAAAACAACATAGTCCGTCGAAAACAACAAATATGTCTTTAGCTGTGTCTCAAATATTTTAATAGCTGGGAAAGTGTTTTACCAATGTCTTCCTCTAAGTATTTGATTGTTTCTGGTCTAACATCCAGGTCTTTGATCTATTTGGAGTTGATTTTTGTTTCTGGTGAGATAAAGTGTCTTCATTTTCATTTGTTTCCAGGAACATTTGAATTTCTTGCTTGAGTGTCTCTCTGACCCAGGGGTTTTTAAGCATTATGTTGTTTAGTTTCCAAATTTTGTGTCTTTTAGTAATTTTCTGTTTGTTGTTAAATGTTAGGCTTACTCCACTGTGGTCTGAGAAGATACTTGGGATGATTTCAATGCTCTTGAATTTTTTAATCCTGTCTTTATGGCCTAACATATGGTCTATCCTTGAGTATGTGCTGTGTAGATTTGAAAAGAATGTGTATTCCAGTTTTTTGGGGTGAAGAACTCTGAAAATGTCCAGGAGGTCTAGTATGTCCAACTCCTCATTTAATTCTCTTGTTTCTTTGTTCATTGTCTGCTTTCTTGTTCTGTTTAAGTGTGAGAGTGGGATGTTAAAGTCTCCCACTATTATTGTATTCTCCCACTACTAGTGATGTATTTTTTAGTTCTTTCATTAGGTATTTGATGTATCTAGATGGTCCCTCATTGGGAGCCTGTATGTTAATAATTGTTAAATCTTCTTGGTTGATTGATCCTGTAATCATTATATAATGTCCTTGCCTATTTTTTATTACTTTATTTAATTTCAAGTCTATGGTGTCAGAGATGAGAATGGCTATTCTTGCCTTTTTGTGTGGTCCATTATCCTGTATGATAGTTTTACATCCTTTCACTTTAAGTATGTGTTTATCTTGTTGTGTCAGATGAGATTCTTGCAAGCAGCATATGGTTGGGTTGTGTTTTCTGATCCATCCTCAAACTCCGTGCCTTTTAATGGGTGAGTTTAAGCCATCGACATTTACTGATATTATGGATTTAATGTATTGTAGTGCCATTATTCAACAATGTTTTTATTTGCTCTGATATATGGCAAGTATTATGGTGATTTTCCTGTTTATAAGAGGTCTTTTAGAACCTCTTTCAGGGCAGGCTTGCTGATGGTTGACTCCTTTAAATGTTGTCTGTCTGAGAAGGTTTTGATCCCTCTATCTAGTCTGAATGAAAGTCTAGCAGGCTATGTTATGCTTGGTTGAAACCCTTTTTCATTCAGGACTCAACAGATATCTTGCCAGTCTCTTCTGTCTTTCAGAGGTTGAGTGGAAAAGTCTGCTGATAGTCTTATGGGTTTTGCCCTGTATGTGACTTTTTGTTTTCCTCTTACAACCTTTAGGATTCTTTCTTTGTTCTTACTTTTTTCATTGTAACTATAATGTGTCTTGGTGTCTTCAGGTCTGAGTTTATTCTGTTTGGGACTCTCTGAGCCTCTTGAATCTTAATGTCCTTTCTGTTGTTTAGGTCTGGGTAATTTTCTTTTATTATTTCCTCTAGAATGTTTACTTCCCCTTCCTCTCTTTCTTCCTCTGACAGGCCAGTTATACAATGTTACTTCTTTTGAGATCATCCCCTATGTCTTTGTTGTTATTTTCAGTGTCTCTCAATCTCTTTTTGAGCTCTTTTACTGCTTTCCTTGTTTTCTCTAGTTCATTCTCTGTCTGGATAATTCTGTTTTCTGCTTCTGTTAATCTGCTTTCCCTTCCCTCAGCTTCTTTCTTCAGTTCAGTTATAGTATTAGCTTTTTTAGCTATTTCAGCTTTCATTTCTCTAATTACCTCGAGGCAGCTTGTGTTTTCCTTGAGGGTCTCATCTGTTGTTTCCCTTTTTCTGATAGCCCTTTCCTCCACAGTTGTCTTCATTTCTGTGATTATTATGTATATTATTGCTTGCATACTTTTCTTATCTATGGTTACTTCTGACTGATTTGGAGTTTCTCTGGTTCCTGTCTTGATTCATTGTGGTAGCAGTTTTATTTGCTCTTGATTTAACTATTTTTTATTGATGTGTTTTTTATTTTTCTGTTCTGTTGTTCTTCAATTGTTGTATTTTGAGTACAAGCCATGCTATCCTAAATACCTTTATGACAAATGCAGTCACCCACTTCAGAAATTACAACAATAGTAACTGAAGCAAGGATTGATCCAGTTTAACCAATACCAGTTAGCCAAACAACACTTACATTCCAAGAAAAAGTAGCAACCAAATTCAAAATAAAAACAAAGATAAGGGAAACTAAGAATAGACCATTATGCAAATCTACTATCCATGGTAAATTCTAGGGATAGCAAGAGAAGATAGGGAAGTCAGAGAAAAAAGGCACACAGAAAGAGTCCACTCTGAGTCATATTTCTTCCTCAGTATAATTCACAATTCAGTATCAGTGAATTCAGAAAGCAAAAGAAGGAGGAAGAAAGGAAAGAACAAGAAAAAGAGCAGTGAAACTAGTTTTTTGTTTTGTTTTGTTTTGTTTTGTTTTAATTAGCTAGGAGGAGGGGAAAAGGAGAGTGGAAGGAAGAGGTAGAGTGAAACAAGTTTCTCTCACTATGGATATGAAACCTAGTCACCTAGCAATGGACAAAACAATAACAGTTAATTTTGGACAACCTGATGGAGTGGGGAAAAGGGACACACGTATATATAATAGTAACAACAAAGTATAATAGAGTAAAAAACCCTAACAGTCAGTCTGCAGCTTGGATGGCTCTGGATTGGCTCAGGAAGCCTGAGCAAAGACAGCCAATTATAGGAAGTATCCAAAAAATAAATACCTCCAGGTAGTCTTTAAAAAAGAGAAGGAAAGCAAGGAGAAGGATTAGAATGACACTCCAGGTGACCCAGGAATCTTGGTAAAGAAAATAGCTCAGCAGGAAGCCTGCTAGGAGTGGCTTTCCAGCCCCTGTGGGCTGGTTCTGGGGATGAGGGTAGGGGTGAGCTTCAGAAATAATCAAAAGGCTTTCTTTCTTTTTCCTCCTGGCCTCCATTGAGCTATAGTGAGCTATAGGACTCCTCTTTGGTGTTACACTTAGGACCCCTTATTCACCCTCCTGCTGACGTCAACAGCCCATTTTCCTACCATATCCAGAGAATCCTAGATCACAAACCACTGCTTGTTCAAGCTCATGCCAGCAGCTGCCTGCAGGTGTCTTTCTTTCCCTTTCTCTGTCTTCCCATCTTCTCTCAATTTCTCTCTGTCCTATCCAATAACAACAACAGCAGCAACAGCAACAACAATGTTAATAGCAACAAGAACAATAGAACGTGACTGCCAGGAGCAGTGGATTTGTAGCGCTAGTACTGAGCCCCTTTGATAACTCTGGAGGCAAAAAAAAAAAAAAGTATATGGGCCCTAGGTCAAATCAATGGGGTTTACAACTAATGGTATTTATATACTTTCCTCATATTTTGGAGTTATTTTCTCAACTCTGACACTATCTTTAAAGATATTTTTAGTCCACCTACATGTTAGCTGTCAGGCTTGAACAAAAATTATTAAAGTCACATGCCCCTTGGAACATGCTTAAAATAAGTTTCCTAGCTTCTTCCCACCCGAAGACCCCTAATTTTATCTACTCTAAAACTGCCTTTTAGTTCCTATTAATTAAACAATTTGTTCTGCTTTATATCTTACCAACTTACAGCCGCTAAGTTACAGAAGCTACTATGATTCCATCCTGACTTCCCTGAGCAGACAACATCACCACTGTGTCCCAAAGTCTTACCCCTCCAAAGCCCTACTCCATAGGGGGAATATAGAAATGAGCTGAGGGTATGGATCTACCATACCCATACCATTGTTCACATGCAATGGAGAAGCAATTGTAGAAGCCAGACTTGCACCCCATAAGAATTTTGGTCTATACCTCCAGAGACAGATAAAGAGTAGGGAGAGCTTCCAATGGAGAGGATGGGACAGGGAACTCTGGTGGTGGGAACTGTGCAGAATCCTATCTCTGTTATCTTACAGTCTTATTTATCATTATTAAATCACTATTTTAAAAATTAGAAATTCAGGGTTGTTGGTCTCTCATAAATAAATACCATCCCCCCCCAAAATTTAAGAATCTGTAAGCCTCCCAATACCCTCACCAGTTCCCTCAGCCTCATTTTATAACATGTTAAGTCTTGGTACAACATTTCCCAAACACCTAGTTTCTTCCCAAATTTCATTTCCATTTCATATTCTTTTTTTTTCCTTTGGAATTAATGATAAAATTATTCTCCTTGTTAGTCATCTTACTGAGCCCATCTGTTGTGTATAACAACGCTCACGCCTAACATGATAACCCAACTCCATCAGTGGTTCACATTACTGGTATCCCTACCAAGAACCTCACAATAATGGGGGAGTTAACAACATGTTTTTGTACTCAGCAATCTGCTTATGGGAACAGGAAGCACAGGAAGAGTATCCAGGAAAAGGTATGGCCTCCAGGACACAAACTGCATGCATACACACACACACATATATATGTACACACATACACACATACATGCATATAGATACAGAGTAGAAGGGGTGAGAGAGAAAGAGAGCAAAAGGGAAAGAGAGGGAGAGAGGGAAACAAAGAGAGTGAGAGAGGAAGGAATAGGGGAAGAAGTCTAAATCTTATATGCAAAAACAGAAAAATGCTGAGACTTCATATTTGATGACTGTTGTGGGTCCATTTTGTTCCAAGTTTCATCTGGGTCCACTGTAAAGTTAAAACTAAAAGACCCCACCCAAGAGAGAATAATCATAGTTTCAAAGAGTCTTGAAGGTAACTCTAGGATAAGCCTACAATATGAGAGATTATCAACAGACCCAATTCCACCCCTATAGATGAAAAATCAGAGGAGCCGGTCCTCTAGTTCCAGCATCAAACCTAAACTTTCACTCTGAAAGGACAGAAACTCTACCTTGAAGATGATCAGTGGAGTCAAGCAGTGGTACACATAGTTGAGCGATGATCAGTGGAGTCAAGCAGTGGTACACATAATATCACAATGTTCAAGGACCTGCATTTAAGCCCCCAGGCCCCATCTGCAGTTGGGGGGGATGTTTTAAGAATGGTGAAATAGTACTGCAGGTATCTCTTTCTTCCTATCATTTCCTTTCCTATCTGTTTCTGTCTCCATCCAATAAACAAAATATTAAAATTAAATGACTAATTTTAAATAGATGATCACTATACCTCTACATGTAGAACCAAATGCTAAGCATCTGGTTCATGGTACATAAAGATCCACCATGTGAATAAAAAAACCAAAGAAATTATTCTCATCAATCCCCTATTTGTCTCATAAATACTTTATAAGTTTGGATATTAAAAAACAGATTTACCCTTAGCCCCTACTCTCCCTCCTTTTCCACTCTTTCCCATCTTTTTTTTTTAAATCCCATCTGCCTTATTTTTGTCTACTTCCATTCTTCCTCAATTTTTCTGCCCTTCATCTCTCTTGCTTACCCTTCTTGAACTTCTTTACTCCTGTTCTCTTTCTCTCATACCTGTTATCTTGTTCAAATTATTTTTCTTACGTTGTTCCTACCTCTTTTTCCCAATTCCTTACTATATATGCCCATCTGTCTTCATCTGTCCTTCTCCCTACTGCTTACCTGATAATACTATTTCAAGTTACATTTTGTTATGCCTATTGATTACAGTTTTATCTTTACTGTTATTAACTTAATTCATTTTGTTCTCATATGTTGCTGCAGTATGCTTCAAACAATAGATATATTGCTGAAAAGGTATTTGTAAACCACTGTTCTGTAAACTGAATCATATTTTAAATGTACTAGAATAACTAGACAACGGAATCCAATGGTGAAAAATTGAACAATTTTCAATAATGCATATTTTGTAAATTTAAAGATTCAGATAATGGTCATTCAAAATAACGGCCACACTCACTCTTCCTAAGTTTTTAGCTGTCTTTTTGGATAAGATCTCCAAAAAGAGAAAAAGGACTAAATAATCTCCCCTGCGAGGATCTTCTTTATGAAAAAGGAAGTGCTGGAAAATGAAAGATGTAAGAGAAAATGTTCAAAGTCTGATAATTCATAAAAGATAAAAAATTGAAAGCATTCATTCATTATACATGTCCATGTTTAAATACTATTATATCCTAGGCAGGTACTAAGGTTAAAAAAAAAAAAAACTTGATTAAGACATAGTGCTTGCCCTCAAGGACTCCTGTCTAATATGGAACATAAAAACATAAACAAATAATTTCAAAAAACATATAAGTCTTATAAATAATAGTAGGTTGTATTTAAATAAGAAAAGGCTCAGCAGTGGCACCAAGTGGGGAAAACATCAGCTGTACTCTATTTATTATTTAATCACCAGTACCTAGCATAGAGTCCCATTTACCTTGACATACAGTGAATATTTGTGGTAAAGATGCTAAATTATCCACTCTGCTATGCTTGAAGTTAAGTAGGGAAAAATCAATAAAAGCTTTAAGGAGATGACACAGATACTGAATCTTCAAGGAGAACAGATATTCTTTTTTTTTTTTTTAAGAAAGGATAAATTAACAAAACCATAGGGTAGGAGGAGTACAGCTCCACATAATTCCCACCACCCAATCTCCATATCCCATCCCCTCCCCTGATAGTTTTCCCATTCTCTATCCCTCTGGCAGCATGGACCCAGGGTCATTGTGGGTTGCAGAAGGTGGAAGGTCTGGCTTCTGTAATTGCTTCCCCGCTGAACATGGACGTTGACTGGTCAATCCATACTTCCAGTCTGCCTCTTTCTTTCCCTAGTAGGGTGGGTCTCTGGGGAAGTTGAGCTCCAGGACACATTGGTGGAGTCTTCAGTCCAGGGAAGCCTGGCCGGCATCCTGATGGCATCTGGAACCTGGTGACTGAAAAGAGAGTTAACATACAAAGCCAAACAAATTGTTGAGCAATCATGAACCCAAAGGTTGGAATAGTGGAGAGGAAGTGTTAGGGGGGTTCTCACTGCAAACTCTAGTGTACTTCTGCTTTCAGGTATATATTTTGCAGTAGTTTATGGATACGTGTGAACATAAGCTCTCTCTCATAGAAACTGGTGTATATCTAGGTTTGGGGACTTTGTTAGAAAGTGAACCACCTGGGATGGAATTAGAGTATACTATGAAAGGAAAGGTCTCACCCAAGTAATGAAGCTGAAGGGTTGTCATTCCACACGTGAAGTCTCTGGAGACAGTCTGAAGTGAAGCATGTTGAGGTGGCAATCCTTGCGTTGGTTAGGTTGTGATTGGCAGATGCAATATTATTTGATATGGATTGGGAGAGGCATATGGGAAAGTGGGCTCTATCCAGGGGTTCCAGGACTGGGGGAAGTAGAGGTTCTATAGTGGAGATGTGAGGTTCCTGCTGTCTTAGGGTTCCAAAAGACAATGGATAGTTAATGTTATCTTCACATTATTTGGTAATTGGGTTAACTTTGAAAAGTCCTTTTGTTAGGGTTTGCTGTATAGTATCCAGTATCTTGTATATAGCTGTGCTATTGGTTGTTTCTGATCTACTTGGTCTAGGCTTTTGAGAGAGTCTGCATATCAAATACACAGCCTATATATTAAAAAGCCTTAGTCTGTGTTTTGAAAAACTTCAAGACATACAATTAATTTTCCCCCTCTCATATTAATTAACTAGTGATTTATATGACTACATTTTACTAGGAGTGTACATAAACACCATTCCCATCACCAAAAGACTGTGACCCATCCCTCCCACCCACTCCCACCCCCCACTGGCCCAGGAAGCTGTATGTCTACTCCTCACCACAGGGTTTTTATTTTGGTGCCCTACTTACAATTTGCTCAGGTCCTGCTTCTAGTTTCCCTTTCAGATCTTCTTAGTTAACTTCTGTTGATGAGTGGGATCATCCCATACTCATCTTTATCTTTCTGACTTAGCTCACTTAACATAATTCCTTCTAGCTCTGTCCAAGATGGGTCAGAGAACAGATATTCTGTAGTAAGATAAGGATAAAATCAGTATTCTGAATAGATGCTGATGAATTTAAGGCATAGAGATGAGAGAAGACACTACACACTCAAGAATCAAACTTCATGCAAACACAATGCCATTCACATGAAAGGTCATGTCTCCCATGTGTAGTTCACCATCTTGTTTTGCTTTTTATGTCTTTATCTGTTCTTAACATTCAGTTGCGTCCAGTCTCCCATATGCTTCTTTGACCTAATTGGTCCCTCAAGAGTCTCTCTGACTATGAATTCGTCCAATTGCCTGCCTCCTGTATATACTCCAAAATTAGTTTTGTCACAACTATTTGAGGTAGCTTCCTACTATGTATATGTTAGGAAAAAATATGCACATATTCTAAATAAATCTTTGGTTGGCACCATAGAACTTATTATGATATGGCATAACTATTACATGAGTTTCTGAACTTACATCCAGAATTTTCTTTTTTTTAATCTCTAAAGTTTATTTATTGCTTTTTTTTCCTTTTTATTTGATAGGACAGAGAGAAGTTGAGAGAGGAGGTGGTGATAGAGAGGGAGGTAGAAAGATAGACACTTGCAGACCTGCTTCACTACTTGTGAAGCGACCCCCACCCCCCACAGGCAGAGAGTGGGGGGGCTCTCACAGAGATCCATTAGTGGGTCCTTGCACTTAGTACTATGTGCACATAAATGGGATGCACAACCGTCTGGCCCCCTTACATCCAGAATTTTCCATGACAGGTTTTATTTTAAAGTATCATCTATTGTTCTGAAAAACTGCAAAGTCTCTAAAGTTTGAATATGTCATTTTCTACCAGTGTCTTTCAGTTAGACAGCACAGCACAAAGCAGCAAAAAAGTCCTTTGTTAGACTACACATCATACACAAATTATTTTAGAGAATCTGACGGCCATGCTCATGGATCCTCTTTCCTATGACAAGTGTTATGTTCTAAGAGTGTGCTAACAACTTCTCTACTCCAAGGCTGCTAGAGAAACAGCTCCTGTGCATCTGTAGGAGCAGTATAGCTCAACAAATAGCAATTGAAGGTTGCCAACAATGCCTTAGGAAGGGCAGGAAGACTAAGGAACTGAGGCAGAACATAAAATACATGAAAGTTGCAACCACACAGGCCTAACCCTATCACTTCCTACCCAAGTAGCTGCCTAGCACTAAAATAGTTTCTATATAAAAAGAGTCTCTTTGTATATATACCACAGCTTTTTCAGCCATTCATCTGATGTTGGGCACCTAGGTTGCTTCCAGGTTTTAGCTATTATGAATTGTGCTGCTATGAACATAGGTGTACACATTTCTTTTTGGTTGGGTGTTATGGAATCCTTGAGGTATATCTCTAGGAGAGGAATTACTGGGTGACATGGAAGGTTCATGTCTAGCCTTGTGAGAGTTCTCCAGACTGCTCTCCACAGAGGCTGGACCAATTTACATTCCCACCACCAGTGCAGAAGGGCTCCTTTGTCCCCACAGCCTCTCCAGCATTTGTTGCTGCTGTCATTTTTGATGTATGCCATTCTTACAGAAGTGAGGTGGTATCTGAATGTTGACTTTACTTGCATTTCTCTGACAATCAGTGACCTGGAGCAATTTTTCATGTGTTTGTTAGCCTTTTGGATATCTTCTGTAGTGAATGTTTTGTTCATATCCTCTGTCCATTTTTGGATGGGGTCATTTGCTTTTTTGGTGCTAAGTTTGCTGAGCTCTTTGTGTATTTTGGTGATTAGTCTCTTGTCTGATGTATGGCATGTGAAGATCTCCCATTTTGTGAGGGGTTTCTTTGTTTGGTTGATGGTTTCTTTGGCTGTGTAGAAGCTTTTTGATTTGATATAGTCCCATTGGTTTGTTTCTGCTTTAGTCTTCCTTGAAATTGGGTTTGTATCATCAAAGATGTCCTTGAGGTTTAGGTTGGAAAGTGTTCCACCAATGTTTTTCTCTAAATATTTGAAAGTTTCTGGTCTATCATCCAGTCCTTGATCCATTTGGAGTTGATTTTTGTATCTGGTGAGATAAGGTGGTTCAGTTTCATTCTTCTGAATGTTTCAACCCAGTTTTCCCAGCACCATTTATTGAAGAAAACCTCCTTCTTCCATTTAATACTTTGGGGCCCCTTATCAAAGATTAGATGTCCATAGGTGTGGAGGTTTATTTCTGGGCTTTCAATTCTGTTACACTGGTATGTGTGCCTATTTTTGTCCCATTACCAAGCTGTTTTGATGATGATGGTTTTATAATATAGTTTGAGATCTGGGAGTGTGATGCTTCCATTTCTGTGTCTTTTCCTCAAGAGTGTTCTAGCAATTCTAAGTGTTACTTTGTTCCAGATAAATTATTGTAATTTTTGTTCTACCCTCTTAAAGAAGCTTGGTGGAATGTTGATGGGTATCACATTAAATTTGTATATGGCTCTGGGGAGAATATTATTTGTATGATATTAATTCTTCCAATCCAAGAGCATGGCATGTCTTTCCATTTCTTGGTATCAGTTTCTATTTCCTTGAATAATGACTCATAGTCTTCAGTATACAAGTCTTTCTCTGGTCAGGTTTATTCCTAGGTATTATTGATTTTGCTACGGGATATATACACAGAAGACTACACTGAAGAACATGAAGAACAATGAACCCACCTTCTCTGACTCATCTTGTATGGAGCTAGAAGAAATGATGTTAAGTGAGCTATGTCAGAAAGATAAAGATGAGTATGGAATGACCTACTCATAAACAGGAGTTGAGAAAGAATAACAGAAAGGGAAACTCAAAGCAGGATTTGAATGAGTATGGAGTAGGGCACCAAAGTAAAAAACTCTGGGTTGAGTTTGAGGATAGATATTTGGCTTCACTGGGGTGGGAGAACAGGGGAGAGGATGGGATGGGGCACAATCTTTTGGTGGTAGGAATGTGTTTATGTACACTCCTATTAACTTGTAGTTGTATAAATCACTACTTAATTTATATGAGAGGAGAAAAATTGATTGTATATGTCCAACTTTTTAATGTACAGACCATAGGCTGAGTCTTTGAAATGTTGATTCTCTTAAAAGCTTAGACCAAGGAAACAGAAGCAACTGGTGGCATTACTCTACGACACAGCTATATACTAATAATGTCAAATGACACAAATTATGTAATGTTCCATATGACACAGCAATCCTAACAAAGGGATTTTCAGTTAACCCAACTGCCAAATAATTTGATTACAGCAATAAATATCTATTGCCTTCGTAAACCCTAAGACAGCAGGAAATTCCTGCTTCAACTATAGAGCCTATAGTTCCCCCAGGTCTGGAACCTCTAAGGTGGGGCTCACTTTCCTGCATGCTTCTTTCAATTCATACCAAATGATATTGCATCTGCCAATCCCAACCTGCTCAACTAAACAAGTACCACCTCAGCGTGCTTCACTTCAGACTGTGTCCAAAGACATCAGGCGTGGAATGTCAACCCTTCACCCTCATTACTCCCATAAGACCTTACCTTTCATAGGATTTTCTAATTCCATTTCAGGTAGTTCAGTAGTTCACTTCCTAACAAAGTCCCAAAACATAAATATAGACCAGGTCCCATGAGCTAGGGTATATGTTCACATTTATCCATAAATTTGGGCAAAATATATACCTGAAAGCAAAAGTGTACAGTAGTCAGCAGTGAGTCAGTATATGCAGCAAGCAAGTAGAAAGACCTAAAAAGACAGTATAAAGTTCATAATGAAATAGTGTCTACTTAGACTTAGGTACCCTCCTCACCTACTTCCTATTATACTTCCCTCAGTCATTTCAAAGATAACCTTATCAAAGTAAGGACTATAAAAGCTGAGTAAGGACAAGAAACTGGCATACTTTAATAATGACTCTTTAGTCACTA
Organism: Erinaceus europaeus; assembly: GCF_950295315.1. Classification (NCBI taxonomy): domain Eukaryota; kingdom Metazoa; phylum Chordata; class Mammalia; order Eulipotyphla; family Erinaceidae; genus Erinaceus; species Erinaceus europaeus. The sequence goes on along the minus strand of NC_080170.1, from coordinate 83,436,854 downwards.
TCAGGCCAACCCAGCAGCTGGGGCCCTAGTAAGGGAGTCCTGAAATTCCCAAACAGACTTGATGGGCCTAGACCTCGAATAAATCTCTCTCTCTATTGGTACCAGTCATGTCTGTCAGGAACAACACAATAGACCCCTTTGTGGGCTCCCATAGGACCTTGCCCTCAACATGTATCAACAATGGCAGAGAATGTTTCATCCTCTGAAGGGAGGCTGGACCACATATACTATGCTACACCTGAGGAAGCTGGGTACTGATATTTGGGCAGTTTGGAACATTCCTACTTATGACCACAGAATGTGAGCTTAGATCTACAGGGATGCAGAGGTCATATAGACTCCTAAGGTGAATATGAGCCCCAGGTTACATCAAATCAATGGGGTTTACAGTCAACAATACTTATACAGCTTTCCCATATTTGGGAGCTACTCTCTCACTGATCCAGCTATCTGGTCATTTTTCTAGCCGTCATATCACCTCCCCATACAATAACTCGGATCCACCTGCATATCAGATTTTAGGCTCAAAAAAAAAAAAAAAAAGAACTAGTATAGTCATGAGCCCTTTGGAATATAACTAAAATAGGCCTACTAACTATCTACAAAAGAGAGGACCCCCCCCCCAGCTCTTCACCTGAACTATTCCAGCCTTTAGGTCCATGATTAGTCAACAATTTGTTTGGCTTTATATGTTAACTCTTTTTTTTTCAGCCACCAGGTTCCAGATGCTAACATGATGCCAACCAGACTTCTCTAGGCAGACTACCCCACCGATGTGTCCTGGAGACCCACTTTCCCAAAACCCACTAGGAAAAGAGAGAGAAGGCTAAGAGTATGGATTGACCTGTCAATGTCCATGTTCAGCTGGGAGGCAATTACAGAATCCAGACCTTTCATCTTCTGCACCCCATAATGACCCTGGGTCTATATTCAAAGAGTAGTATGTTAAGTATTAATTTCCTTTCAACTTTTGGCTGAGTTAACTGGAAGATGAGTAATATTGCCTGCATGCAGGAACTGTACAAACTAATAGTTGCATTTTTAAATTAATCTATTTTTGTACAATTAATTTTTTATAATTTGTATAATTAATGTATTTAGTTAATGCTAATTTTCTAGTTCTTTATTTTACTAATGTCTTTAACATATTAAAAATATGCCACATTGTAGTAAAATTAGATCAAAGTGAGTTTTGCCAATGTTTTCCTCTAAATAATGGTTTCTAGTTTAACATCCAAATCCATGATTCATTTGCAGTTTACTTTTGTTTGTGGTAAGTAGAAGTGAATCAGTTTCATTCTTCTGCATGTTTTAACCTATTTTTTTCAATACAATTTGTTGAAGACACTCTCTTTCTTCAATATTGTAGGTCTCTTTTCAAAAATTAGATGTTCATAGGTTTGGATCATTATATTTGGGTTCTCAGTTCTATTCCACTGATAAATGGGTCTATTTTTGTTCCAGTACTAGGAAAATTTGATTATAATACCCTTATAATATAGCTTGAGATCTGGGAGTGCTATACCAATGCAATACCTCCAGTCTTGCTTATTTTTTATTTTTTTATTTTTTATTGTTGTGTTGATATCATTGTTGATAGAACAGAGAGAAATGGAGAGAGGAGGGGAAGACAAAGAGAGACACTTGCAGACCTGCTTCACCACCTGTGAAGTGACTCCCCTGCAGGTGGGGAGCCAATAGCTCAAACTGGGATCCTTACGCAGGTCCTTGCACTTCACACCACAAGCGCTTAACACACTATGCTACTTTCTGACTCCTGTCCTCCAGTCTTGTTTTTCCCAGTCTTGCTCCTATTTCCTCCCTAAAGAATCTAGTAGGAAATTACTAGAAATTATTAGCCAGTATACTAAGGTAGCAGGTTACAAAATTAATATGCAAAAATCAGTATGCAAAATCATATGCAAACACGAAGAAGACAAAATATTCAAAAATCAATCTCATTTACTATAGCACCAAAAGCAGTCAAAGATCTAGGGGTAAACCTAACAAAATAAGTGAAAGACTTGCAAGCTGCATATTATGAGCCACTGTTCAAGAAAACAGAAAAAAAAATTACAAAGAAATGGAAAGGTATCCCATGTTCATGGATTAGAATAATTAACAACATCAAAATAACTATTCTACCCAAATCCATATAAAGATTTAATGCAATTCCCCCTCAAGATGCCACCAAATTCTTTATGGAATAAAACAAAAGCTACAAAATTTTATCTGAAATCAGAAAATACCTAGAATCACCAAAGTCACACAAGCCTCTTCGATACCTCCATCTGGAGGCTTTCATTCCATCTTTATCTCCTTTGATTAGTCTCCAGTAACTCTCTCTGTTCCATGGTTTCCAATCAAAAATATTTCAAATGGTAACTGTAGCACATAGCACACTCAGGACTCCTTACCTGGGAGTCATGAGTGAGTGATGAGCTCTTTGCAAATCTTATATTTACATCCTCAATTCTTAATTGCAATACCTCTCACCCCTCAAAATGCTACATAATATCATGTGCTTTCTTTACATAGTTATATTCAGCTCTATTGTGAAAGGAAATTTTATAATCACATACCTGCAAGGGAATATCTTTTCTTCAGTCAAAACAAACATGGATTTGCCAGCACTGGCCCTTTCCTTAGCCAAGTAAATGTCCTCATGACAGTTATTTGCAAGTTTCTCCCCTTGTTTGTCATCACCTTTATCCCCAGTGGTTTGATTTCTTTTTTCTCTCTGTTCCCCATTTACCCCTTTCATTCCTCCTGGTCATTTTACAAACCTGTAAAGGCCCCCACATGTCTTCCTCAGTTACGCCAGATCTTCCTAATTCTGATTCCTAGTGACTGCAAAGCAGCTGTTTGAAGGCAAAGCAGAGGAAAGATTTCACAATGATGTGTGGGCAGTTATTTTCCAAGAGCTGAAATACCCAATTTACATGACTATTTGCATTTGTGTATAAATTATACATCAATATGTATCCTTCCAAGACAGTGAGTTACTAAAATAATTTTGTTACTTTCAAACTTGTCTTTGCTCAAATTTTCCTCTCTCCCCATTGCAACAGAACCCACACACATTTCATTCCTTGGGAGAAAGAGTGAGAGGGAAGGGGTAAAGAAAGGAAGAAGGGAAGAAAGAAAGAGAATAAAGGGAAGAAGATGAATGAATATGATAAAACTGAACAAAAGCATAGATAAAAACAAAAAAAGAGAAAAGATCAATGAAATGAGAATTTTTTTTTGTTTAAGTATGGAATGCTCATGAATTTGCATGTCATCCTTGCACAGGGGCCATGCTAATTTTCTCTGTATCATTCCAATTTTAGTATATGTGCTGCCGAAGCAAACACGAAAACAGAATTTTTAAGTAATCAATGAAGGACATCATTATAGTGAGTTCATAATGATACCTAAGCACAATCTAATCCATGTCCAAATAAAGCAAAACATATATGAAAAGTGCGATCTCTCCATAATTTCTTATTTCAGATGAAAGTCTATGGGGATTAAATTCTACAGAAAGTTTCTTTAATAAGATTATGTTGTTACTTAGCCTTCTAACAGTAAGCAACTGTCTTAAAGACTCTTTAGTAGCAACTGTTTCTTCCCCACGTTAAAGTAGCTTTCCATTATAAAAGTGTCTTATAAAAAGATCAAGACAGCATTTTGTAGTAGGCAATGTTTATCTTACAAATTCATTTCATTGAGATTTCTGCTTATTTTAATACATCCCAGCCTAGCCCATCACAGTTGAAGTCTCCAGGCAGCAAAATAATCATGAGGTTTTATGAGAAAAAATATTCATATATGATGTGGGGGATCAAACCCAAGACCCTCTATAGCTGGACTAAATCTCTGCCCTCCATCCTCTCCCTCCCCAGTCCACACTCTTTCTTCTAGAAATCTGGACTTGGACCTCAGAGGTTCTGGGTAGTCTGAGCAATTCATGTGAACTCAGGAACTGAGTTTGCCCTGAGGGGGTTATTCTATGTCTACTAGGCAGAATGATGCACAAATAATGACAAGTAAGCAAAATAAGAAAAGTGGGAGAGAAACAAATTTTAAAAGTGTGGGTATCTAATTCTGATGGGTTTCTTGCTCCAGGCTCCAGTCCTATACCCTACCATTGAGAGCTCTTGGAGAATCTCTGTGACCCTACAATAAACTTCCCTTTTCTGCTGCAGTCAGTTTGGGTAAGTTTCTGTTATCTGACACAAAGAACCCTGAATAAGACTATTTGATCTTCCAACTAAGCCAGAGGCAGACCCAATTTAATTTTACATTTTTAAAAATGTCTAATATAAGTGTTTTGTGATTGACAGGATACTTTTATTTTTCTTCAGTAAATTTGAACTCTTTAGAATTTAACCAGTTTGTTGAAGGGACTTTCCTAAATTAAAAGAAAAAAGAAAAACTACTTTTAAACATAATACACTTTAAGCCGTAAAAATATCATATACTATAGGGGCATGTATTATTTTGTGCTGCGTGACAGATTATGACTTTGTGAATTACACATCCTAGAAAATAAAACACATTGAAGTTCAATAAAATTCTCACCCCTAGGTCTCACTTCTTCATTTCTGCCATCAAAATACCAATACCTCATTAAATGTGAACTAACATTGGAAATGTGCTAATTTAGTTAATAAATATGTGGAAAGAGCAAAGACAAACAATAAAAAATCAGCTAGAAGGGGCAATAATAATAAAAAGGAATAAATTTGATAGCTTCTTCAGGGCAGGTTGCAGGCCTGATAAGTAATTTATAATATCAGGAGAGAAAGAGGAATGTTATAGAGGATTGGCAGAACTTAGGAGAGGAATCTGGGACAACCATAACAGGGTTTATTCTCTCAGTTGTACGTGGGGGGTGTAGAATTTAATATCAGAACCTCATTGCATATTCTTTCTAGTTAGTAATATAACCAAAGCTAAAATATAACAAAACACACATTCTTCTCATTTCACATGGTAAAATCAGTAATTCTCAACTGATTTTTGTTTCAACCAAAAGTATATTGTAGACTCAATCTTGTAACATAATAATTTGTGAATGCTTATCCCTGTAAACACAGATCAGGAGTTACACATATGAACATGGAACATAAGTCCTACCTTTAGATGTTAAAGGGTGTGTGTGTGTGTGTGTGTGTGTGTGTGTGTGTGTGTGTGTGTGTGTGTGTGTGTTTGCTTGTTTTTAATAAAGATAGACAAAGAGACCAAGAGTGCGTGAATAAGACCAAAGCACCAAAGCTTCCTTTGGTGAAGTGGGTCCAAAGTTTGAACTTGTGTCATGCCCATGGCAAATCAAAGCACTATTCAAATGAGCCATTTTTTTCTGTCCCTGATACAGGTTCTAGCTCAATTCTAAGTCTATACTCTACTCTTTATTCACAAACATAATGCTGAGTTTAAAAACATAGAACCATGATTATGATTATAAATATTCAATGTCTACCCTATGCTATATTATCTTTCTATATATTATATAAAACACCCTTTGTAATTCTACAAGTAGGTTGTAACTCTACTTATAGATACACAAGCAGAGGTAAAACAAAATGAATTTTCCTATACTACACAGTGACTAAAATAGAGATCCAGGATTGAACCCAAATTTCTCTTAACTTAGACACTGTATATTTCCAATCTCATCTGGATTCAAGAGAAGCTACACAAAATTATCTCCGAAAAATGAAAAAGCATACACCAATCACACAGTGCTATATTTGCTAATTTTGTTGCATATTTATCTCCATGTTGTACAACTTCAGGGGCACCACTTATAATGTCATACATATGAATCTATTCCTCCCAGCACAACACTATGTCTTTTGTTCTGAATCTGCCCCACATATAAAATGTCTACCATTGGGCAAGGCATTTTGAATGATACAAAAGGAAGAAAGACAGACTTCCTTTAAAGAAGAAACTGTCGACTGTGAGGACAAAGAAAATTCTCACTAAAACTTAAAGCAAGTCATTATAACACCCCAAGAAAGGTAAAAATAGTGGATGGTCCAAAGCAAGCATCTAGTTTTCCAAAAGGACTGCTTAAGGAGATTAAGAAGCCCTTTAAATACCATGAGCAATTTACTGCACAGGTGGCCCGACTTGGCCCTCTGCTGCCACCGTAAGAAGGCAAAGCAAATGGGAAAAGCTTTTTACATTTTTTAATCTTCTGTGTTAATTTATCTTCCTCTGTGCTTTGAGTGGGAGCAAGTCATTTTTCCACCTCCTCCCAACTCCACCTCCTCCCCCATTTCAAGACACATACACACACCAATTTAAATTTATAATTCATCTGTGCTTCTCTTCATTCAGGTTTCTGTAACTCAATTTTAAGAAATGCAAATATATGTTCTCTTGCTACCTGCCCTAGCTCAATAATCACTTGTCAGTATACTGATTACAGATGAAGACATTTTAAAATACCTGTCCTAAGAATAGACACTTCTTCTTCTTCTAGCATTTGCCAGAATAGACACTAAAGTATATTAAAACATAATAAATGTTTATTTAGATACCACATAAACCTTCTTCATATTATTTCTTTGGTTCATATATATCTGTTAATACACTTAGGACTGTAAAGTCTACTATATTAGGTCAGGGTTCTGATTTTAAATTTTCCACATATCTAACATTACCTATTGCTATAGCTCCATAAAAGTATTAAAATGATGCTAATCATCTATATGAGTATATATATTTTGGTCGATAGATACATATATAAACACACAAACCCCTCTCCCAGTGATAAAGCTGCATCTGTTTTTCATTTTCCTCCTACATCAGAATCTAACTTTTACCTGTTACCAAGGAAAAAAGATATTAATTTTTTGCTCTAGTAGTCAGAAGATTAGAAACATTAAAACAGATACATTGCAGTCATGTTTTTAAATCTAAAGACCAAAAGGAAGCAAATATAATTGGAAAATACATGAACCTATGCTGCATTCTCATATATATTATTTTCTTGTTACTGAATTTTCTCTCTTGCTCAATCCAACACCTGATCTTTGCAAATATAAGGCCTGATTTATAATGAATCTCAGGAAATCCTCCCTGTCACTCAGACATCCAGGGAGCAGTCCTCTATGTTATGGCACGTCCCTTCACAGGTGGCTACGCCTGCCTGGAAGACATCAGAGAAGGCCCAGTGGGAGGATAAACCACAAAACAGAAGGCTTTAAAGTCAGATAAAAGATTTAAGTGAGAAAAGTTGTTTTAGTTAGGAAAAAAGACAATTAAAGAAGATAGCATAAAAAAAAAACAGACAATAGACCTAGAATATAGTGTCCACTTCAATGCAAGGTGAGCTTCAGGTAAATAGTAGAGGAAACCAAACCTGCCTAATCCTTAGAAACCTTAGCCGCTTCTAGCTCCATCCAAGATTGGTCAGTGAAGGTGGGTTCATTGTTCTTAATAGCTGCATAGTATTCCATTATGTATTTACCATAGCTTTCCTAGCCATTCATCTGGTGTTGGGCACCTGGTTTGCTTCCAGGTTTTAGCTATTACAAATTGTGCTGTTATGAACATAGGTGTACACATATCTTTGTGGTTGGGTGTTACGGAGTCATTAGGATATATACCTAGGGGAGAAATTACTGGGTCATATGGAAGATCTATTTCTAGACTTGAGGGTTCTTCAGAATGCTCGCCACAGAGGTTGGACCAATTTACATTCCCACTAGCAGTGTAAGAGGGTTCCTTTGTTCCCAAAACCTCTCCAGCATGTGTTGCTGCTGTCATTTTTTGATATATGACTTTCTCACAGGGGTGAGGCGTTATTTCAAGAACAATGAATTCACCTTCTCTGACCCATCTTGGATGGAGCTAGAATAAATTATGTTAAGTGAGCTAAATCAGAATGATAAAGATGAGCATAGGATGATCTCACTGATAAACAGAAGTTGAGAAAGAAGAACAGAAAGGGAAACTCAAAGCAGAATCTGACTGAGTTTGGACTATGACACCAAAGTAAAAATCTCCAGGTAGAGGATGAGGGTAAATGTTCAGTTTCATGAGGTGGGGGGGAAGGACACAGACCTTTGGGACCTGGGAATGATGTTAATATAAACTCCTATTAACTTAAAGTTTCACAAATAACTATTTAATTAATATGAAAGTGGGAAAATGGATTGAATGTCTTAAACTTTTTGATGCGTAGACCAAAGCCTGAATATATGGTCCTTCAATCTAAGCACTTAAGACTTCAAATTGGAAATGAGATTGAATTTTAACAGTGGACTCCAATTGTTAATACATTTCTAATAATGAATTGTTCTGTGAAATATTAAATCTCCTAAAAGTTTAGACCAGGGAGAACAAAAGCAACTGGTAGTGTTACTTTATAGGATACAGCTATATATAAATAGTATAAAAGGACATAAATTATGGTGAGGTCTTGTAACTAAAGTTAAAGTTAACTAAATTGCCAAATAATTTGGTTATAGCAATAACTATCTATTGCCTTCTTAAACCCTAAGACAGCAGGAACCTTCCACTTTCTCTATAAAGCCCATACATCTCCCAGTCCCAGAGCCTCTAGGGTGGGGCTCACTTTCCTACATGCTTCTCTCAAGTCATACTAACTTATACTGCATCTGCTGATTCCAACTTAATCAATGCAACCAGTACCACATCAGCATGCTTCACTTCAGACTGTGTCCAGAGACTTCAGCTGTGGAATATCAACTCTCCATCTTCATTATTTTGGTGAGCCCTTTCCTAGCTCATAGGACTCCTTAATTCTATTTCAGATAGTGCATTTCCTAACAAAGTTTCAATACCTAGATATAGACTAGGGCCCATGAGATAGGGCATATGAACATGTGTCCATAAGTTAGGAGAAAATATATACTTTAAAGCAAAAGTGCACAATAGTTTGTAGTTAATCAATAAATGAAGCAAGCAAGTAGAACGACCTAAAAAGACACCTTAAAGTACCTATGAAACAGTTTCTACTTAGACCTAGATAGGAGGCTCACCTACCTCCTATTACATTTCCCTCAATCATTCCAAAGCTAACCTTGTCAGACAAAGTAAGGAATACAAAAGCTGAATAAGGGCAAGTGACTGGGATACTTTAATGATGACTCCTTAATCACTTCCCGGATACCCCATCACCTAGGTCCCTAGTCAGGGAGTCCTGGAATTCCCACACAGACATGCTGGGCCTAGACCCCTAACAGATCTCTTTAGCTACTATCACTGGTCATCTCCATCAGGAACAACATAATGAACCCTTTTGTGGGCCCCTATCGGACCTTGTCCTCAGTGTGGATCAATAATGTTAGGGACTGTTCCATTCTCTGAAGGGAGGTTGGACAATATACTCTACCTACTACCCCAGGAAGATGGGTCCTGAAATTAATGCAGCCTGGAATGTTCCTAGCAGTGACCGAAAATGTGAGCTCAGACATGCAGAGGTTACATAGGCTCCTATGCTGAATATAGGCCTCAGATCAAATCGATGTGGTTATAGTTAACAATATTTATATACTTCCCCCATATTTGGGAGCTACTCTCTTCCCTGATCCAGTGTTCTAGTCCTTTTTCCAACTATGACACCATCTCCCAAGACAATAACCTGGGTCCACTTGCATATTAAATGTCAGGCACAGACGAAACTAATAAAGTCATGAGCCCTTTGGAATACACTCAGAATAGACTTACTAGCTTTTTCCAAAATGTATAACCCAAAGCTTCATCAGCAACATTCTTTCCTTTAGGTTCATGATTAGTCAACAATTTGTTCTGCTTTATATCTTAACTCTTTCAGCCATCAGGTTTCTGATGATACCATGATGCCAACCTGACTTCCCTGGGCAAATGACCCCACCATGTGTCTTGGAGCCCTGCCTCCTCAGAACCCTGCCCCACTAGGGAAAGAGAGAGACAAGCCGGGATTATGGATCGACCTGCCAACACACATGTTCAGTGGAGAAGAAATTACAGAAGCCAGACCTTCCACTTTCTGTACCCCACAATGATCCGGGGTTCATACTCCCAGCAGAATAAAGAATAAGGAAGCTATCAGGGGAGGGGATTGGGTATGATGCTCTAAGCGTGGGCATTGTGTAGAAATGTACCCCTCTTACCCTATAGTCTTGTCAGTATTTCCATTTTATAAATAAAAATTAAGGAAGCCCAGCCAGTCTATCTTGGTGTTACTCTTGATCGCACTCTGTCATTTCACGAACATCTCATAAAAACTGCAGCAAAGGTGGGCGCGAGGAATAACATCATTGCAAGACTTGCCAGCTCCTCATGGGGCACGAGCGCTTCCACACTACGATCATCATCTCTGGCATTATGCTATTCCACTGCAGAATACTGTGCCCCAGTATGGTTCCGTAGCCCCCATGTCCACTTGGTCGATTCCAAATTATATTCCTCCATGAGGATAATTTCTGGAACCATCCGTTCCACCCTGGTTCCATGGCTGCCAGTTCTTAGCAATATCGCCCCGCCAGATATTCGTCGGGATACGGCATCATCTAAGTTCATTTCCCACGTCTACGCTCAACCGGACCTGCCAATATACGCGGATATCTTCGCTTACCCTGTCCAACGCTTGATGTCTCATCACCCAGTCTGGTCTTCTACGCCTACACTGAACTTCTTTGTTCCAGTCTCTTGGAAACAGAGCTGGCAGTCAGCTGAGGTAAAGAACAAACACCTCATCACAGACCCCTGCAAGCGTCAACCTGGCTTTGACCTAGCACGTAATGATTGGGCCCTCCTCAATCGCTATCAAACAGGCCATGGCCGGTGCGCCGCTATGTACCATCGCTGGGGATCCAGAGACGACCCGAACTGCCCCTGCGGCTACAGACAGACTACGACCCACATAGTCAACGACTGCCACCTCTCCAGATTCAAAGGAGGTCTCGAAACTTTACATCAGGCTCAACCTGATGCTGTTGACTGGCTACGGAAGAAGGGCAAACGCAAGAAGAAGAAGAAGAAAGAAGAAGAAGAAGAAGAAGAAGAAGAAGAAGAAGAAGAAGAAGAAGAAGAAGAAGAAGAAGAAGAAGAAGAAGAAGAAGAAGAAGAAGAAGAAGAAGAAGAAGAAGAAGAAGGAAAGAAACCTTAGCTGGATAAAATACAGATAGAGAACTGGAACTGATTCAAAAATTACTACATCTGGGGTAGGGCAGAAGCCCAGTGGGTTAAGCGCATGTGGCACAAAGCTCAAGCACGAAGCTCAAGGAATGGCACAGGGATCCCAGTTTGAGGCTCTGACCCCCTACTGCAGAGGGGTGAAGCAGGTCTTCAGGGGCCTATCTTTCTCTCTCCTTCTCTGTCTTCCCCTCCTCTCTTGATTTCTGTCTGTCCTATCCAAAAACAATGACAGAAATAATAATAATAATAGCAATGATGATGATAAACAACAAGGGCAACAAGTGGGGAAAAAATAGCCTCCAGGAGCAGTGGATTCAAAGTACAGGAACTGAGCATAGATCCCTTTCCATCATTGTACATTGGGAGCCAGCATTTTTCCTTCATATATAAAAATACTGTCCTTATCCTTAATGTACTAGTACAAGACCCTACAGATTAATGTGCCAAGTTTTGTCCATTCCTTGTCAATCTACTCTCATTCTCTAAAGCATGATCACCTAAAAATACAAATCTGATCATTATATTATTACCTCACTTAGGATGTTCCATAAATTATTAGGATAAAGATCAAAATCCTTAGCACAGTCTCAGGGATTTGACAGTCTCATCTATTGTCTTGTTCCCCACCATATCTCTCCTCCCCCTCTACTTTCCACCTTTCCTCCTCTCTCCCACTCCTCCTCCTCCTCTCTCCTCTTCTTTCCCTTTGCTTCTCCTCTTCTTCATCTTCCTCATCAGACTTTTCCTCCTCCTTGCCTTCCTCCACCTCCTCCTGCTCTCTCCTCCTCCTCTCTCCTGCTGCTCTTCCTCCTCTCTCCTCCTCCTCTTTCCTCTTCCTTCTCCTTGCTGCTCCTCTTCTTCCTCCTCCTCCCCCTCTTCCTCCTTCTCTTTTTTCTTTCCTATCCTTATCTGGCTCTTTCATGCCTGTACAATCACAATGTCCCAGCGGATTTTTTTTTTAATATAAGGTACAAATGGGGGTGGTACTCCCATGTAGTGACCAGGGGGTTAATGCTGGTAAACTATCTCCCAGCTCCCACATTTCTTTCTATCTACAGTGTTTTGTTTGTGGCTTTGACTTGAATTGTTTCTGGCCAATGACACCACCACACAATCCAAGACTCTCAGAAATATAGGGGTTTTTTTTGACAGCCATCAGTTATCATTTCAGAACAAATATCCCTTTGCCCAAGAACACTTCTCTCACTTACCAGGCTAAGTCAGATCCCCTGTTATACATTCTCATGGCTCCCTGTTCTTTTCCCTCATTGCTGTTCTCAGTGAGGTATATATTTTGTGATTACATGATATCTCACTCTTTCACTAGAGCATAAGTGTCACTAAGGTATGGACCATAACTGTTAGTCCATAATATAACCACTAGGTAAAACAGTGTCTAAAGCACAGTAGATAGTTGTTATTTGTGATGGGCAGACTGGTGAGCAAGACCAATACATTGCATGGTTGGGAGAAAGAAATATAGAAACCACAAAGAAGAAGTGAAGTGTTTGACTTTTAAATATTAACAATAGTTGGCAACAGAAAATGCAGGTAGTTCTATATCAAGCTAGTAATTACAAAAATAATTTCAGTGCCATTTTGGTTTTAAAAGATAACTGACAATGTATATTGTACTCTGAGTCAAAAATACAGATTTGAATACACAAGCATTTAAGAGGTAGTTGAAGTCTCTTAAATAAGGTAAAGAAAACCAAATGAAAAGGTACCTGTAATCAGCAATATAAGAGACCCAAATACTATACTAAATCTCAAAGAATGCCAGTGATTGGGGGGGTACAAAGGCCAAGTGAGAAAAGGATGGCTTAGAAGGACATGACCAGCCAGGATAATATAGTACAATATAGAGCATAATTGAATGGTTTCTGGTGAATTGCTGCAGAGAAGAGGATGGAGACAACAGAACAAACCACTAACATAAAAATTGCTCCTTAAAGAGCTAAGAATGTGAAACTCTGTCATGGAGAATATCGGAAGTATGTACTAATTATACTCAATTTCCAACATGCTGGGGATAGAGAGATATCTCACCAGTAGGTTACATGTCGTCCCATGGGGGTGGTCCAGATTCAAGTCCTAACACCGCATGGGAGGTGCAAAAGCATAGGAAGAAGCTTTAGTATTGTGGCACGTGTGTGTGTGTGTGTGTGTGTGTGTGTGTGTGTGTGTGTGTGTGTGTGTGTGTGCTATGAGTAAATGGAAAAAGTCCAAGAGTAGCCTCTTTCTCCTCTATCACCACTTTCCTGGCTGTCTCTATCCAATAAGATAAAAATATTTTTAAAAAATTAATTAAATAGGGAGTTGGGCGGTAGTGCAGCAGGTTAAGTGCACTTGGCGCAAAGCAGGAGGACGGGTGTAAGGATCCTGGTTCGAGCCCCGGCTCCCCACCTGTAGGGGAGTCGCTTCACAGGTGGTGATGCAGGACCTGCAGGTGTCTATCTTTCTCACTCCATCTCTGTCTTCCCCTCCTCTCTCCATTTCTCTCTGTCCTATCTAACAACGATGACATCAACAACAACAACAATAACTACAACAACAATGAAAAACAACAAGGGGGAGTCGGGCTGTAGCACAACGGGTTAAGCGCAGGTGGCACTAAGCTCAAAGACCGGCGTCAGGATCCCAGTTCAAGCCCCCAGCTCCCCACCTGCAGGCAGGTCCCTTCACAGGCGGTGAAGCAGGTCTGCAGGTGTCTGTCTTTCTCTCCCCCTCTCTGTCTTCCCCTCCTCTCTCCATTTCTCTCCGTCCTATCCAACAACAACGACATCAATAATAACTACAACAATAAAACAACAAGGGCAACAAAAAGGAAAAATAAATATTAAAAATTTTAATTAAAAAATGAATTAAATAAAGTATAAATAGGACACTGATTTAAGAGTTCCCATAAAATTATAAATCGGGAACCAGGCAGTAGTGCAGTGGGTTAAACACATGTGAAGCAAAGCACAAGGGCTGGCATCAGATTCCTGGTTTGAGCCCCCGGTTCCCCACCTGCAGTGGGGTCACTTCATGAGTGGTGAAGCAGGTCTTCAGGTGTCAATCTTTCTCTCCCCCGCTCTGTGTTCCCCTCCTAGCTACATTTCTCTCTGTCCTACCCAACAATGACAGCAATAACAATAATAGTAAAAACAACAATGATAAACAACAAGGGCAAAAAAAGGGAAAAAACAGCCTACAGGAGCAGTGGATTCGTAGTGCAGGCACTGAGCCCCAGCAATAACCCTGGAGGCAAATATACATATATATATATATATATATATATATATATATATATATATATATATACCATCTCCCTTTCTGATCTAACTCACTCAGTAAATATGCTATCCTCTTGACAAACCCATCCACGGCCCTCTAGTCACAGTAATATAAGTGGTCAGTTATCAGAATTTTCATGTGTGACCTTAGGAGGTTGGTACAAGAAATTAAACTTCCCCAAACTGTTCTTTGACATCATCCTTTCTACTCAAATGACAGATTTTCTCATTACAAGTGATCAAATATGGATCTATGAAGAGGTCTTAATGGCTTTAATTGTCTGCAATATCATGATGAAACAACACTGCACCATCTAAAGCAAAAGGAAATAGATGGCAGCCCCTTCTTTCTTCAGTGTATTCAGACATACTTAACATTTTTAATCCACTCTAGGAGCCATACTCTATTATAGATATAGACAACCTGAAGTAATTTCAAACCTCGGTATATCTTGAGACAATGTCAAAAAGACCCCAAACATGTTATTTAAAGACAAAAATGAAGGAACTGAGGCCATTCTGCATCAAGAAGAGTAAGATGGGGTAGGATATAGGACATGGAGAGAGGATGGTAACAATGCATTGTGGAGTTGTGACAATTTCATTTTTCTGTTTTTCCTATCAGACTGTGATATCAAGTGTGTAGTGGGCACATTTTATTTGTATTAAGGTTTCAGGGTAGTTGTGAGCTTATAATAGGTAGGAACTCAATAAATGTTTTGTTAAATTTTAATGAGTAATAATTACCTTGAATTAAAAAAAAACAATCACATAGAATGGTGAAAGTAACAAGGCATAAAGGAGGAAGCTTTTTATTACACTCAAAAGAAGAAATTTCTTTTATAGAGCTCTTCTTTAGAGAGTAAACTTCTTCCTTGGCAGTACCAAACAAAAAAAACTACTTTTGGGCAGTGATAACAAGGCAGAGGAGACAAACTCCAAGTGGGTTTACCCAGATCCTGACTCTTAACACATAGTGTGAAATCACTTAATGAAATCTATATTTTAATATAAATACACAGGCACAATACCTAGAAACCTGGCTTTAAATGGCATAGCACTGTCAATATTTTAAAATATTATCCAGATATTCTAATGTGTGACTGCAGTTTAAAATCACATTTCTGAATAAACTTCAAAATACTTTCCAAATTTAATTCTGTGAAGGGAGCAGGAGATAGCTCACCTGGTAGAGCACATATGCTGTCATTTATAAGGACTGAGGCTTGAGTCCCTAGCCACCACATGGGAATATCTGCACAGGGGGTGCTTCACGAGAGGTAGAACTGTGGTATGTGTCTCTTCTCTCTGTGTCTCTCTTCTCTTTCTCTCCCCAACTCCCAACACCTTCTATCTTAATTTTTTTTTCAGGGGGTGGAAGAGTCATGCAAGCATAGATTCCCAGCAATAAGCCTGGTGACAAAAGAATTTTATTTAATTAACTAAAAGGCTGTGATTCTACATATGAGGGAGAAATAAAAGTTTCCATTCAAGGCACATTACTTCGGTTGGCGGACTGCTTCAATGAAAGTTCTCTAACATTGATTAGACTAATAAGACATACAAGGCTATATTTTAAACAAAATAACAGAATATTTGAAATAAAGAGTTATATTAAAACAGATATCTTAATTTTTACTTATGGTTTGTGAATTCTAGATAACTGAACTTGCAATTTATCAAAATTTCAAAGTGTGTTGGCTGTTCAAATATGAAAGTTCTTCTCCTGAATTTCCTAATATGGAACCATCACCATCCGCAGTTGGCTCACCAGTAGGCGTGGATTTAGTCAAAGACCTCAGAATTGTCAAATCTCAAAATACTGTTTGAGACCCTTTAACCTGAGTACTGAAAATATCAAAAGTGAATGGAGAGTACATATGGTTATTAGAATATGAGTAGGTGACAATCAGAAAATTTCATATGCTGTTTTTTATCCTGAACTATTTTAGTAAAAGTATGCTCTTTGGTAAATGAATAATTCACTTATATATCAAATGTATTTTAAATGTGTCACATTTGTAAGCAGAGTAAGAGACACTTAAATAATATGTTATAACTTTTTAATAGGTTGAAAAGTGGTTTTGGATATTGTTATAGATAGAAGCCAGTCACCCCCACACCTAAAAAGAGGAAGAAGAGATATTCACTGAAAAGTCCCCTTCAAGGGGGCCAGGCAGTGATGCACCTGGTTAAGTATATACATTAGTGTGCAAGGACCTGGGTTCAAGCTGCTGGTCCCCACCTGCAAAGCAAAAGCTTCATTAATGGTGAAGTAGGGCTGCAGGTATATCTATGCCTCTTTTTCTCTTTATCTCCATCTCCTTTATCAATTTCTCTGGTTCTATCCAGTAATAAATAAATATTTAAATTTAAAAAATATATTTAAAAAATCCCTTCAATCTAATAAGTAGAGGCAAACTTCATTCAGTAGTGCCAATTGCTTTAGGTTTCCATTAACCTGTCTTCTAAGAATTCGATTTCGCAAGCTGAGTCTGGCCAATAAGCAGTCACCACCAGCTGTGGTTCCCAATGAGGAACCATTGATCCTCTTTTTAAGAATTTTTTTATTTATAAAAAGGAAACATTAACTAAATCATAGGATAAGAGGGGTACAACTTCACACAATTCCCACCACCAGAACTCATCCCATCCCCTCCTCTGACAGTTTTCCTATTCTTTAACCCTCTGGGAATATGGACCAAAGGTCATTGTGGGATGCAGAAGGTGGAAGGTCTGGCTTCTGTAATTGCTTCCTCGTGGAACATGGGCATTGACAGGTCGATCCATACTCCCAGCCTATCTTTCACTTTCCCTAGTCAGGAAGTGCTCTGGGGAAGCAGAGCTCCAGTACACATTGGTGGGGTTGTTTGTCCAGGGAAGTCTGGTCGGCATCATCTGGAACCTGGTGGTTAAAAAGAGAGTTAACATACAAAGCCAAACAAATTGTTGACCAATTTGACCTAAAGGCTGGAATAGTGCAGATGAAGAATGAAGAAGCCCTCCATTTTGTAGATAGCTAGTAGGCATATTTTAGTTATATTCCAAAGGGCCTGTGGCTATATTCGTTGTTGTTGTTTTTTTGTTTGTTTGTTTGTTTGTTTGTTTTTGCCTGAGCTTGAAATATGATATGCAGGTGGATACTAATTATTGTCTTGGGAGATGATGTCATGGCTGGCAGAAGGACCAGAAAGCTAGATCAGGTAAGAGAGTAGCTCCCAAATATGGAAAAGGTGTATGAATATTGTTGACTGTAAACCCCATCAATTTGGTGTCATCTGGGGCCCACATTCAGGTTAGGAGCCTATGTAATCTCTGTATCCCTGTAGATCTGAGCTCACATTCTGTGGTCAAAGGTAGGAACGTTCCAAGCTGCCCCAATATCAGGAACCCATCTTCCTCAGGTGTAGCATAGAGTATGTTGTCCATCCTCCCTTTGGAAGTCGATGTGGTCACTAACAATGAATATGAGAGAGAAGGAAAGAATTTTAGAACAGTAACTCAGTAATGTTTATAAAGAATCTGTTGACCTTTGTAAGGTCTCTATGTGAAATGTAGAGCTATTCAAGGTTGTTTTGAATAGAGAAGTAACAATCTGATTTTTGTTTTTACTATGTTGTAACTCTGCTATAGGGAGCCAAAGCAGAAGCAGGGAAACCATTCAGGAAGTGACAGCAGAAGCAATAGGATTGTGGATTCTTTCTATCTTTCTTTCTATCTATCTATCTATCTATCTATCTATCTATCTATCTATCATCTATTTGTTTTTTGTCACCAGAGTTAACACTGGGACTCAGTGCCTACATAACTCCACCCCTCCCTGAAGTCATTTTTTCTTCTTTTTGACAGAGCATGAAACAGAGAGAAATAGAGGAAACAAGGACAGAGAAGGAAAAACACCTCACAGATGCTTCACCATTCATAAACCTTCATGCCTGCAGGCACTCCCATGTAGTGACTAGGGGTTCAAACTCAGGTCCTCACATAGGGTAATATGTGCACTGGTTGAGTCACCTCTCAGCCATGATAATTAAATATTTTGAAGATAAAACCAACAAATTGTGCTGGTAAGCTGAACTCAGAGTATGAATTAAAAGATAGTTTACAACAACAACAACAACAACAAAAAAGATAGTTTAAAGATGATTTCAAGGGCTTGAGCCCACACAGTTGAAATGGTCCTTTACTGAGAAGCAAAGTAAGTGGAGAAGAGCGTGCTTGGGGAGAATAGATGTTCAGTAGGAGACATTAATTTTTCAATATACCTATTATAAATTCAAGTGCAGAGTCCAGTAAGTACATGATTATGTGCATTTCAAGTCCATGAGAGAGTTTCAGGCTAGAGATATAAATCTGAGAGTCTTCTTCAAACAGATGGTATTTAAATCCATGAGTATGAGTGATCATGAATATAGAAAGAATAGGAAAGACATCATAGTAATTAGCCCTAGGGGGAAAAAAAAAACAGTCTTTAGAAGTCAAGAAGATCAAGATGTTCCAGCCAGAGTTACTGATACAGAGTAGTCATTGTATAGAGATGTAAGGAAACCAGAGAGTGTGATGTCCTGGAGGTGTAAGGAAACCAGAGAGTGTGATGTCCTGGAAGGCAAGGGAAGAAACATTTTTCAAGTGAAAATAAATCCCAACATGTTAAAATGATGTAATAGACCAATGAATGTCAGAGCCGAGAATTATATGAAACAATGAAAAACTTAATAGATATCTCTTACCCTCTGTCCCCAATTTAATCAGTAGACTTGGGCACATAGAAAGTGGACTAAGGCTCCTCTCAGAGGCAGGAAAGAGCTGCTAATTTTTTATAATACAGTGAGACATTTTTTAACTGCTCGTTTAATTAGCATACTTGGCTTCTAATCTAAAGGCACAATGTTCCTGCTCAATTTGACAAACTCATGTAGCAGGCTTAGATTTCAGCTCCTACCATTTTCACAGGTCAAAATACAAACCGACACCCCCAAATACCCCAGTCCTCCACCCAATCAATAAATTGCAGTTAATGCTTGTAGAGAAAATGGTCTTTGATGAGACTCTGTGCTAGCAGCCAATCCAAGCCCATTAACTTCCACATCTGGAAATAGGTGAGTAAGGAAAATGAGGCTGATGGCTTCAATTTAGTTCTCATTTATCAGCATCACAATAACCTGACTCAATGACATACAATTCAGTGTGATTGGATGAATTTGCTGAGTAGAGGTCCAAGACTGAAATAATAAGGAGGCTGAAGGTCAGAATACAGGATTAGTGGTAGTTATTTCAAAGGACAGATTTAGAGGCTAGGAGCAAGAAAAATGGGCACCTATCCCACTAGGGAAAGATAGAAACAGGCTGGGGGTATGGATTGACCTGCCAATGCTCATGTCCAGTGGAGAAGCAATTACAAAAGCCAGAACATCCACATCCTTCACCCCACAAAGAATTTTGGTCTGTACTCCCAGAGGGGCAAATGTTAGTGGAAGAGCAGAGGGCTCTAAACTCCAGTTCTACCAGAACTCTGGGACAGAAGAGGGAAAAAAAAAAACACTCAGAAGTAGTAGGTGGACTTAGAAAGGAAGACAGAACCATAGAAAAATGGACATATATATATATATATATATATATATATATATATATATATATATACAGTTTCCAATGGAGGGAATAGGGCTCAGAATTCTGATGGTAGGAAGGTATGGAATTATACCCATTATATTATAATTTTGTAAATCAATATTAAATCACCAATATTAAAAAAGCCATCCACCAAGTAAGAAGCTCAGAGGTATAAACCCAGAAAAGTCATTCAGTTGACATAGCATAATATCATTCACTGCTCCCCTTAACTTTTGGCACTTAATTCCACTTAAAAATATGTAATAACAATGATTATAATAATTGTCACCTATCTATTTCTTAGTCCCCTACAAAACACTCTATTTCTCTTTATTTTTCCATTGGAATCTGTGATGGTCCATTCTTCCTTGGGATTCTCTATCATTTTCCTAACACAAACCATATCTATAATTCAGCATCTAATTTCGTTACATGAGATGAAAACAATCCAAATGCAAAATTCTTCTAGTCTTCTATATTCTTGTAATCTTTTGAAGATGTTCTGCCCATCCTTAATTTGTCAACAATGCTTCTTAGCAGTTTGTTTCAGCAAATCTTTCCAAAGATTTAGCTCTCACAGAGGTACTTTCTTCTTGTATTAATGCCCCATCTATTTAAGTAATATTTAATAAAATTATGTAACTATTATAATTTAAATAAAATTTCCACAAACAAGTTTGTAACCAATGCAGTCAACTCTCTAAGAAGCAGAAATCAAGGGAACAGAAATGACTTGTATATTGGGCATCATATGCTATTACTCTAGACAACATCACATGGTTTTACATATGAAAGAACAAGCTCTATAAACACAAAGAATTTAATAAATAAATGTCATTTAAATAGTTCCTACTGAGTTTACTCTTAACTTTCCTGAAGAGTTGAAGCTTGTCTGCATCTGTCAATGCAAGTAGAGCTATGGCCATGTCTTGCTCCGCCTGCATCACCATTATCAACCTCCAGGCCTGTTTGTATCCTCATTTAGTAACCTAGACCAGCCAAGAGGCCAGAAAATCATAACCCTTCATGGAAAACTCATCCCCACTGCAAATTGAGTAATAATATTGGGTGGAAGACTTGGACACAGTCTCAACCTTCAGTGAAACCCTTTGAAAGAAGCAAAGCTGTACCAAAAGCCAGAGAGAACAGCTTTGTGAGTCTCAAGAAGTTGTAATATTTTGTGGTAATGACTAAATGCATGTATTTGGTATAAATTAGGACTTTCTTAGGCTGGAAAGGGCACAGAGCTAAATCTTTTTTTATTATTATTATCTTTATTTATTTATTGGATAGAGACAGCTAGAAATTGAGAGGAAAGGGGGGGATAGAGAGGGAGAGAGCCAGAGAAACATCTGCAGCCCTGCTTCACCACTCGCAAAGCTTTCCCCCTGCAGGTGGCACAGAGCTAAATCTAAGGAGAAGTCAGAGAAAGCAAATTTTCTCCTAATCAGAAAAGCACAATTATGGTAAAGTAGAGCAGGTAAATGGAGACAAGTGCGTATAATTAGGATCTTTTTTTTTCTTTTCTTCAATCTGTAGGAAATAAATGGTGAGCATCTAAAGAGATGGAAATTAAAAACATCCTCTTGTAACAGGGATGGGGAACATCTGGCTCATGGGTCGTATATATGGTCCACAGAATCATTTGGTCTGGACATATCAAAACATTTATAAATAAAACTCAAAATCCTATAAAGCTACAAGTCTGGGTTTGTTTTCATAGCAACATTAAATGTTAATATTTAAGTTGATAATTTTTATGACCTATGAATGACACTATAAATATCCAATTAGGTTGTGGTCCAGGAGGTGGTACAGTGGATAAAGCATTGGATTCTCAAGCATGAGGTCCTGAGTGCAATCCCCGGCAACACATGTACCAGAGTAATGTCTGGCTCTCTCTCCTCCTATGTTTCTCATTAATAAATAAAAACTTTAAAATAAATAAATAAATATCCACTTAGGCCTTGTTAGGGGGAGGGTGGGAAAGATTCCTTACCTTGGTCTTAAAAGAAAATTTTTCTTTGTCAATTGAAGAGATAGGTTAAGTTTTGGTAAAGAAGAGGTCACCTGCAGCCTGAGGAAATACATGAATTTAAAATACTGATATCAGAAATTCTGACATGATGGAAATCTTTAAAGTCACAGATTTTTAAAGGATTAATATTAATCATAATAGTTAATAACCAAGTTTTGTAAGACTGTGTTTTCTTAAATCTTATTTGGCCTACATGTATTATTCATAGGGTTTAGTAAATACACATGATATGGAAGTTAGTACAAATGGTTTCTGTTTTTATAAACAAGGCACAACTGAGGAAAAGAAATGTAACATTATCTTTGGAACTCACTGACTTTTACCTGTGAACCACCTAAGGCAATTTAATTAATCAAAGATTCATACCTGCAGGAAAAATAGGCAGCGAACTAAAAACTATGAAAAACTGGCAACTGGCACAAGATAGTGCATGTGAAAAACAACAAACTAAGTTGGTTATTTTATATATTTTTATATCTAAGAGATGTAAAAGAGAAGATTAAATAGAAGGTACTATTTGAGGGCAGGGAAGAAACTGTAAACTTTGTTTTTACCCGTTGCCAACTTTACTGAAGGGAGACTTTGGTTCCAGTCTAGCTTTTGTGCTTTGAAACTGGAGGCAGTTATTAGTGTAGTCTTTTCCATCATTCCCTCCTTTCTCTGGTTCTCTCCCAGCTCAGATTCACTGCCAGGAGACTCATGCTGGGGCTTCTGTGGGAAACCATCAACAGTAGCTGCTAATGGGAAACCTAATAACCTTTTAATGGGACAGTAAAGCTAGGAGAATTGCATAGAGATAATATTTTTAACAGAAGAAAAAGAGGCTAGACATTAAGCAAAAGCTGGCCAGACAGGACACTGATAAAGCCAATAAAGTGAGAGCCATAGTCTCCTAGGAAAGAATATCTATAATACCCTTGAAGGCACCCAGAGCATCACAAAATTCACTGCAATTGCCAGATGTTAGGACTAATGAGGCAATGTTCACAATACACAATGACGATCATAGGATGCCTGTGTTAAGCAGCAAATAAGCAGTAAACCAAGGTTTTCTTAATTTGCATTCATGGAACAGTGTTATCTCATGTGAAACAAACCCTGTGGGTGTCCAAGACCCGGGCTAAATCTAGCTAAAGCAAACCATACTTTCAATCAAATTGAAATATAGCCATTGTAGTAGAAAGGTACAAAAGTATTTTCCAACCCATAGTTTTGCCAAACTAACCAAAATTCATCTCTAGAGTATGAGGACTTCTACTCTGGTACTTTTGACATACCTGAAAAACCTTGAAACCAAACATCAACTATTTTAATTTCTTAGGGAAGAGGTGAGGTGTGGGAGTGGAAGTAGAGGGCACTACTTCTCCCCCCTTGGAAAAAGAGTGGGAGAAAATATTAGAAGAATGAAGAGATGGGGTTCCATGCAGCCACACACACGAGATTTTAAAAATAGCCACAAGACTAGTAGATTACTTTGGGAGATTACTCCTGTTCTTGGACTGCACAATATTTAAAAAATAATAATAGTATGGGAGTTGGGCAGTAGCGCAGCAGGTTAAGCACATGTGGCACAAAGCGCAAGGACCGGCTTAAGTATCCTGGTTCGAGCCCCAGCTCCCCACCTGCAGGTGTCTGTCTTTCTCTCCCTATCTTCCCCTCATCTCTCCATTTCTCTCTGTCCTATCCAGCAATGACAACAATAATAACTACAACAATAAAACAAGGACAAACAAAAGAGAATAAATAAATAAATATAAAAAATTTAAAAAATAATAATAATAGTAAATCTTTTCCCTTCATATAAGTGCTGAAATACAGAGTTCTATATTCCTCTGCAGCAACAGGCAGAAAAAGGAAAAAAAAGAGTTATAATATGTCATTCTGAAACAATGATCCTCAGAGTGTCAACATCATCTGTTGTTGATAATCTGTTAGAAATGCCAGAGGGATAGAGAATGGGAAAGCTATCGGGGGAGGGGGTGGGATATGGAGATTTGGCGGTGGGAATTGTGTGGAGTTGTACCCCTCCTACCCTATGGTTTTGTTAATTAATCCTTTCTTAAATAAAAAAAAATGCAAATTATCAACTCCTACTTGAAGCCTAGGTACTAAGAAGGTCTACAATCAGAACCTATATTCTGTTTTAAAAAGCCCTCTAAGGGGCCTCGAGCTAATTCATTCAGTAGAACAGAATTTATCATCTACAAGGACTGGTTAGAGTCCTTCAGCAACACATGGGAAAATGCATGACATGAGCTGTGACACCTTTCCTTCTCCGTCTCTATCTTAAACTTAAAAATAAAAAGGGGGAGGCAAGGCAGTGGCACATCCAGTTGAGCACATCTGTTAACATGTACAAAGACCTGGGTTCAAGCCCCTACTCCCCACCTGCAAGGGAGACACTTCACACGCAATGAAGTATGTCTTCAGGTGTCTCTCTTCCCCTCTTCCTCTCTACCTCTCCATCACCTCTCAATTTCTCACTGTCCTATCAAATAAAATAGGAAGAAATAAAGAGAGGAATATATATATATATACATATATATATGTATATATATATATATATATATAGAGAGAGAGAGAGAGGGAGAATATATATATATATATATATATATATATATATATATATATATATATATATATATATATATGTAGCCACTGGGAGCAGTGGATTTGCAGTGCCAGCACTGATAACCCCAGTAGCAATGAAATTAATTTTTAAAAATAAAGAAACAAACAAGCAAAAAAAAGGAAAAGTATCTTCTGGAAGCAGTGGGATCACACAGGTACAGAGCTCAAGCATACTGAGCAGGGGGTAGGGGAGAAAGAAATAGAAAAGAAAATAAAAGCAACCTTCCAAGTGATTCTGCTAACACTAGAGTTTGAGGCCCACTGGTCTATAACAGTGGACCCCAAAGCTTGCTACCCATTAAATTCTCCTGGGAAACTTTAAAACAAAAGGCTGAACTAAAGTTTCTCCTTCCTCCTCCATCTCTCAGACTCCGGAGAGTCTAATTTAACAACTGGCATCAGCTACAGCCTAAGTAGCAGGTTGGTTGATCTGTTATAACTCTGTAAGTTAATTGTAATGTGAAAGAAAGTTTGAAAAACAGTAAAACATATTCAGAAAATGAAAGTGAATGCGTAACTTTTTCTTTTCACTTTTGGAACAAAAAGCACACAGGTCTTCAGAGCCATTGATTTCAGCAAAAGATAAAATGATCTTTTTCCCAAAAAAGTATTAGGCCTGGTCATTTAAATGTGCGTTCCTGTTTTTCCCTTGCTGCTAGGGAACTCAGAGGCTAATACTGTCCTCTATTTTATTATTATTATCATTATTATTATTATTTATTATTTTAATCTCTTTGAAAGTCCTCTGCCATGCACAGGAACCACCAGGCCTATGCTGTGATATGTTCTGAGATGTAAGAAGTTACCAGACAAAGGTGACACAAATCTTGAAACCCCAGTTTAATCAAGTCAAGGTCATTTGAAATGTCTGAATGTTAGCACAAACATCAATATGTTATGGATTGGAAGATAAAATTCTATGATTCTGATAATAGTATCCATTTATTCTACTCTGTCATTAGGAGTACCTCAGTAGGAAAAGAACACTGCATATACAAACTTTACTGAAAACTGCATGAAATTATTTTGGAGGAAGGCATAACCCAAATAAATGAAAACATAACCCAAATAAATGAAAACATTTCCCTTTGAGGTCTCTTCTATGTGTTCATTCAAAAACATTAGTGTCTCCTTTCCTAATACTACTCATTCTTTGGATTTCATCAGACATCAATATTCAATAGAGAGCCATTCTCTTTTTGATTACGTATTTATTTATTATTGGATAGAGACAGGAATTGAGAGGGAAGAGGCGGAGAGGGAAAGAGAGAAAGAGACACCTGCAAGCCTGCTTCACCACTCATGAAGCTTTCCCCATGTAGGTGGGAACCTGGGTCCTTTCTTACTGTAATGTGTGCACTTAACCAGGTGCGCTACTGCTTAGCCTGATTCTCCATTTTATATGATTGATCCATGAGGTCATTAGATAACCTCTGAAGTGAGAAATGTTGTTTTCAATGGGTTATGTTGTTTTTGCCGGGCTGGCTTCACCGGCGGGTAACAGGCGACCAAGGACTCATGTTTGAGCTGTAGGCAGTATCTCTTTATTCATGCAGGACGCAGCACAATCTAAGCCAAGCTGAGCTAAACTAAAGGTACTGTAAAACTCACAATGCTGTCTTTATATATACTTGCGAAGTAGGGTGGAAACAGGATGTGACATAGAGAGGGTGGAGAGAAAAGTGACTGGTGAAAATCAGAGTGTGACAAAGAGGGGGCAGATGAGGCGAGAATCCTATCACTGAACCACAAATGCCCTGGAGGGAGGGTGGAACTTGTTAACAGTGGTTATGTAAATAGAATGAAGTGGTTATGTAAATAGAATAGTGTTAAGCAAGGGGGATTTAAACCAAATGAAACAGAAAGGGTCTCATGCATACCAACAAGAAAGAACACTGGGACTAATATTCAAGGTGAGGAACTCTGCCTCCCAAAGGACTGAGGAGGGAACAAATCAGGACTTTGTGGTAGAGAAATGAGGAAACCTGGCAGCAGGCCCAGTGGAGATAAGTTGTTAAAATTGAGATTCACAGCAGAAATGTGAAAGCCTAAGAAGATAGGGTGTTTTCATCTTCTCCAAGAAGAATTATAGAGTAGAAAAAGTGACAAAAAAATCCAAATCAAAACTGGAACCTCATTGAGAAATTGTTGGAATTTTATATAAAATTCATATGACATATTATACATCTATAACACCCAAAGGGGTTTTTATTGTTCAATCTTTATGCTGTTTCCTATTTTTTTAAAAAAGGAAATTCTGCTCCTCAGAGCTTTCACCAAAAAATGGAGCTAAAACTCCCCAGGTTCCTAGCTTTTCATAACCAAGTTGGAGTTTATAAACAAATTGTTACTGTGGGGTGTATGTCATGTAATTTTACTCTAAGGACCAACACATTGCACTGCAGCTTCTCACCTGTGCTGTGCTCCTTTGGCACAGGTAAATTCAACATCCCTTGGGTTTGTCAGTATTTTGGAGAAAGGCAGAGAGGGATGGTGAGAAGGCTCCAAGGTAGAGCACATGCCTTACATGTATTGGGTACATGTACATGTATTTTTATCCTCAATACCACTTAAAAAAAAAACAAGACAAACAGAACATCACAGATTGCAGAGTACTACTCTAGTTCTGATGACCTACAGACACACACATTATGGCTGCTAGAGCACTGGACTTACATGGAGACTCCCAAATGGAAATCTGGCGCTATATGTACCTGAGTGATGTTCTAACCCTCTTTACCTCTTACATTAAATTCTCTATTTCATTTGAAATAAATAAAATAAATATTTTTCAAATAAATTATAAAATATCCCAAGTGTCCGTAATGTTATTTTAAGTAACAAAATAACATATACCTTTCTGAGAAAGCTGAAGATATAACTCATATGCCAGGAGCACTGAATTTGGAGCCATCACATGTTAGACCCACACCCCATTATAATGATGAGGGTATGTGAACATGTAGAGGAGAAGTAGCTTCTTAGCACATCACAGTCAATGAGACCAGAATCACAGTCTCCTAGTTCATATCCTCCCATTTCCACATATTCCAGAATGACACAAAGCATAGCGAAGCTGAGGACTTCTTGACAAACAACAAAGAAAACAAAAACTCAGC
This sequence comes from Erinaceus europaeus, assembly GCF_950295315.1. Taxonomy (NCBI): domain Eukaryota; kingdom Metazoa; phylum Chordata; class Mammalia; order Eulipotyphla; family Erinaceidae; genus Erinaceus; species Erinaceus europaeus. Next base: position 83,409,033 of record NC_080170.1, on the reverse strand, counting down.
GTAATGGGATGGAGATAAGAGTTGACACCTGTGGCGACTGCAGGAAGATGGCGGACTGAGAAGCTGCTAGCAGCTGAGCTCCGACCACATCTCCTGGAAACGGTAGGATTTTCTGCCTTTAGCAGGCCAGCTAATAAGGGGTCCTAGCGGTGACACCAAAGAGTTGACTATAACTTAATTTGGGTTAAGAATTAGAGCAAAGGTGACACGGACTAGCGGGAGGCTGCTCCAGACTTCCCAGGCGGAAGCAGGCAAGGCGGGTGTGCCAGGCACTGTCCTCCGCCTGGGAAGGCGGCTCCTCTGCCAGTTGCAGAGCACTGCTGGGCGACTGGCAGAGGACCAGGAGGGAGCAGTGTAGCTCGGGGGCTTTCTCTTAGGAGTCTCCGGGGACCACCATGACCCTGAGGGTGGATCCGAAGACTTCTTGAGTATAGTTCTCATTGGATCAAAGAACTTGGAGCTAGTTTTCATTTTCGAGAAATCCTTTAAAAAAGTCTGAAGGGGGGGTTTCCCGGAAGATGGCGGACTGAGAAGCTGCTAGTGGCTGAGCTCTGACCACATCTCCTGGAAACGGTAGGATTTTCTGCCTTTAGCAGGCCAGCCAATAAGGGGTCCTAGCGGCGACACGAAGGAGGTGACTATAACTCAATTTGGGTTAAGAATTAGAGTAGGGAAAAAAGGGGAAAAAAATTTTTTTAATTCCTTTTAATTTTCAAGCATACCTCCTTCCCGCCCCCACCCAAAGCAGTCCCTGGGAACCATCTCCTAGCAGGATCCCCCACACCACCAAACAGGTTGCTTTTTTGAATTCACTGATACACATTTGGGAATTTCCTTTCACTGATCTTTAATTACAACTCTTTTTCTTATCTTCTACCTTTTCTCTCTCTTGTCTCTCTCTCTCTCTTTTTTTTAAATATTGTCAAACACTTCTTCCTTCTTCTTTGCCTTTCTGAATTTGTGAATTATTTTGGGGATGAAATCAGACTCAGAGTGGACTCTCTATGTGTGTATCTCTGCTCTAGTTCCCTTTCCCCTCTTGTTAGCCCTAGAATATACAGTGGATAGTAGATTTGCATAACTGTCTATTCTTGCTATCCTTTCTTTTCTCTTTCCTCACTGGGATTTGGTTACTATTTTTTCACGGACTGGAAAAATTGTTTGGCTAACTGGTAAGGATTAAGCTACTTCAATACTTACTTCAGTTGCTACTGTAATTCTGGAGGTTGGTGAGTGCAATTGTCATAAAGGTATTTAGTACAGTGTTACTTGTACTCAAGACACAACAACTGAGGAACAACAAAGCATAAAAAAAGAAACACATAAATAAAAAAATGGGTAGATCAAAAACAAATAAAACTGCTACTCCAATGAATGAAGACAAGAGCCCAGAATAAACTACAAATCAGCCAGAAGTAACCATAGATAAGAAAAGTATGCAAGACATAATAAACTTATTAATCACAGAAATGAAAACAACATTGGAGGAAAGGAATGGCAGTATTAGGGAAACAAGAGTTGAGACCCCCAAGGAAAATACTGATTATCTTGAGGCAATTAGAGAACTGAAAGCTGAAATAGCTGAAATGAAGAAAGAAGCTGAGGCAAGGGAAAGCAGACTAACAGAAGCAGAAAACAGAATTAGTCAGACAGAGGATGAGTTAGAGAAAACAAAGAAAAAGGTGAAAGAGCTTAAAAAGAGATTGAGAGACACTGAAAACAACAACAGAGACATATGGGATGATCTCAAAAGAAGTAACATTCGCATAATTGGCCTGCCAGAGGAAGAAAGAGAGGAAGGGGAAGCAAACATTCTAGAGGAAATAATAGAAGAAAACTTCCCAGACCTGAATAACAGAAAGGACATCAAGATTCAAGAGGCCCAGAGAGTACCAAACAGAATCAACCCAGACCTGAAGACACCAAGACACATCATAGTCACAATGAGAAGAAGTAAGGATAAAGAAAGGATCCTAAAGGCTGCAAGAGAGAAACAAAAAGTCACATACAAGGGAAAACCCATAAGATTATCTGCAGACTTCTCCACTCAAACTCTAAAAGCCAGAAGGGAGTGGCAAGATATTTACAGAGCCCTGAATGAAAAAGGGTTTCAACCAAGGATAATATATCCTGTTAGACTTTCCGTCAAACTAGATGGAGGGATCAAAAACTTCTTAGATAAACAACAGTTAAAGGAGGCAACCATCACCAAGCCGGCCCTGAAAGAGGTACTAAAAGACCTCTTATAAACAAGAACATCACTATAATACTGGCAATATATCAAAGCAAACAAATTGTTTTTTAGAACAATGGCACTACAATACATTAAATCCATAATATCAATAAATGTCAGTGGCTTAAACTCACCCATCAAAAGGCACAGGGTGGGGGGATGGATCAGAAAACATAATCCAACCATATGCTGCTTGCAAGAATCCCATCTGTCACAACAAGATAAACACAGACTTAAAGTGAAAGGATGGAAAACTATCATACAGGATAACGGACCACAAAAAAGGGCAGGAACAGCCATTCTCATCTCAGACACGATAGATTTTAAATTAAATAAAGTAATAAAAGATAGGCAAGGACATTACATAATGATTAGAGGATCAATCAGCCAAGAAGACTTAACAATTATTAACATCTATGCACCCAACGAGGGACCAACTAAATACATTAAGCATCTACTGAAAGAATTTCAAAAATACATCAATAGTAGTACAATAATAGTGGGAGACTTCAATACCCCACTCTCACACTTAGACAGATCAACAAAGCAGAGAACCAATAAAGATACAAGAGAATTGAATGAAGAGATCGACACACTAGACCTCTTGGACATTTTCAGACTCCTCCACCCCAAAAAACTGGAATACACCTTCTTTTCAAATCCACATAACACATACTCAAGGATAGACCACATGTTAGGCCACAAAGACAGCATCAATAAATTCAAGAGCATTAAAATAATCCCAAGTATCTTCTCAGACCACAGTGGAGTAAAACTAACATTTAACAATAAACGGAAAATTATTAAAAGACACAGAATTTGGAAACTAAACAACATGCTACTTAAGAACCACTGGGTCAGAGACTCACTCAAGCAGAAAATTCAAATGTTCCTGCAAACTAATGAAAATGAAGACACAACCTATCAAAATATTTGGGACATAGCTAAAGCAGTACCGAGAGGGAAACTAATAGCCATAAAATCACATATTAAACACCAAGAAGAAGCTTAAATGAACGACCTTACTGCACACCACAAGGACTTAGAGGAAGAGGAGCAAAGGAACCCTAAAGCAACCAGAAGGACAGAAATCACTAAAGTTAGAGCAGAAATAAACAACATCGAAAATAAAAGAACCATACAAAAGATCAATGAAGCCAAATGTTGGTTCTTTGAAAGATTAAAGAAAATTGACAAACCCCTAGCCAGACTCACCAAACAAAAAAGAGAGAAGACTCAAATTAATAGAATTGTAAACGATGCAGGAGATATCACAACTGACACCACAGAAATCCAGAGAATCCTGTGAAACTTCTATAAAGAACTATATGCCACCAAGCTAGAGAATCTGGAAGAAATGGAACAATTCCTAGAAACCTATGCACTTCCAAAACTGAACCAAGAAGAACTACAAAATCTAAATGCACCAATCACAGACAAAGAAATTGAAACCATTATTAAGAATCTCCCCAACAACAAAAGTCCTGGACCAGATGGCTTCATAAACAAATTCTACAAAACTTTCAGGAAACAATTAATACCCATACTTCTTAAGCTATTCCATAAGATTGAAGAAACAGGAACACTCCCTTCCACCTTCTATGAAGCCAATATCACCCTGATACCAAAAGCTGATAGGGACAGGACAAAAAAGGAAAACTACAGACCAATATATCTGATGAACATAGATGCCAAAATATTAAACAAGATCTTGGCCAACCGGATACAGCAACATATGAAAAAGATTGTTCATCATGACCAAGTGGGATTCATCCCAGGAATGCAAGGCTGGTTCAACATCCGTAAGTCAATCAATGTCATTCACTACATCAAGAAAAGCAAAGCCAAAAACCACATGATTATCTCAATAGATGCAGAGAAAGCCTTTGACAAAATCCAACACCCGTTCATGCTCAAAACTCTACAAAAAATGGGAGTAGATGGGAAATTGCTCAAGATAGTAGAGTCTATATAGAGCAAACCTACAGCCAACATCTTACTCAATGGACAGAAGCTGAAAGCATTCCCCCTCAGATCGGGGACTAGACAGGGCTGTCCACTGTCACCGTCACTCTTCAACATAGTATTGGAAGTTCTTGCCATAGCAATCAGGCAAGAGAAAGAAATCAAAGGAATACAGATTGGAAGGGAAGAAGTCAAGCTCTCACTCTTTGCAGATGATATGATAGTATACATAGAAAGACCTAAAGAATCCAGTAGAAAATTACTGGAAGTTATTAGGCAATATATAGTAAGGTATCAGGCTACAAAATCAATGTACAAAAATCAGTGGCATTTCTTTATGCAAACACAAAATCTGAAGAAGACATCCAGAAATCACTCCACTTTACTGTTTCAGCAAAATCAATCAAATACCTAGGAATAAAGTTGACCAAAGAAGTGAAAGACTTGTATGCTGAAAACTATGAGTCGCTACTCAAGGAAATAGAAACAGATACCAAGAAATGGAAAGATATCCCATGCTCATGGATTGGAAGAATAAATATCATCAAAATGAATATTCTCCCCAGAGCCATATACAAATTTAATGCAATACCCATCAAAGTTCCACCAAGCTTCTTTAAGAGAATAGAACAAATACTACAATCATTTATCTGGAACCTGAAAACACCTAGAATTGCCAAAACCATCTTGAGGAAAAGAAACAGAAATGGAGGTATCACACTCCCAGACCTTAAACTATATTATAAAGCCATCATCATCAAAACAGCATGGTACTGGAACAAAAATAGGCACACAGACCAGTGGAACAGAATTAAAAGCCCAGAAATAAATCCCAACACCTATGGGCATCTAATCTTTGATAAGGGGGCCCAAAGGATTAAATGGAAAAAGGAGGCTCTCTTCAATAAATGGTGCTGGGGAAATTGGGTTGAAACATGCAGAAGAATGAAATTGAACCACTTTATCTCACCAGAAACAAAAATCAACTCCAAATGGATCAAAGACCTAGATATCAGACCAGAAACAATAAAATACTTAGAGGAAAACATTGGTCAAACACTTTCCCACCTACGCCTCAAGGACATCTTTGACGAATCAAACCCAATTGCAAGGAAGGCTAAAGCAGAAACAAACCAATGGGACTACATCAAATTGAAAAGCTTCTGCATATCCAAAGAAACTATTAAACAAACAGAGAGACCCCTCACAGAATGGGAGAAGATCTTCACATGCCAGACATCAGACAAGAAACTAATCACCAAAATATATAAAGAGCTCAACAAACTTAATACCAAAAAAGCAAATGACCCCATCCAAAAATGGGCAGAGGATATGAACAAAACATTCACCTCAGAGGAGATTCAAAAGCCTAACAAACATATGAAAAACTGCTCTAGGTCACTAATTGTCAGAGAAATGCAAATTAAGACAACACTAAGATACCACCTCACTCCTGTAAGAATGGCATACACCAAAAAGGACAGCAGCAACAAATGCTGGAGAGGATGTGGGGACAGAAGAACCCTTTTACATTGCTGTTGGGAATGTAAATTGGTACAGCCTCTGTGGAGAGCAGTCTGGAAAACTCTCAGAAGGCTATACATGGACCTTCCATATGATCCAGTAATTCCTCTCCTGGGTTTATACCCCAAGGACTCCATAACACCCAACCAAAAAGAAGTGTGTACTCCTATGTTCATAGCAGCACAATTCATAATAGCTAAAACCTGGAAGCAACCCAGGTGCCCAACAACAGATGAGTGGCTGAGAAAGCTGTGGTATATATACACAATGGAATACTATGCAGCTATCAAGAACAATGAACCCACCTTCTCTGACCCATCTTGGACAGAGCTAGAAGGAATTATGTTAAGTGAACTAAGTCAGAAAGATAAAGATGAGTATGGGATGATCCCACTCATCAACAGAAGTTGAGTAAGGAGATCTGAAAGGGAAACTAAAAGCAGGACCTGATCAAATTGTAAGTAGGGCACCAAAGTAAAAACCCTGTGGTGAGGGGTAGACATGCATAATATTGCATCCACCGATCACAACCTAACTAACGCAACGATTGCCACCTCAACATGCTTCACCTCAGACTGTGTCCAGAGACTTCACGTGTGGAATGACAACCCTTCAGCTTCATTACTCAGGTGAGACCTTTCCTTTTATAGTACACTCTAATTTCAACTCAGGTAGTTCACTTTCTAACAAAGTCCCATAACCTAGATATACACCAGTTTCTGTGAGAGAGAGCTTATGTGCACACGTATCCATAAACTACTGAAAAATATATACATGAAAGCAGGATTACACTAGAGTTCGCAGTGAGTACCTCCCTAACACTTCCTCTCCACTATTCCAAGCTTGGGATCCATGATTGCCCAACAATTTGTTTGGCTTCGTATGTTAACTCTCTTTTCAATCACCAGGTTCCAGATGCCACCAGGATGCTGGCCAGGCTTCCCTGGATTGAAGACCCCACCAATGTGTCCTGGAGCTCAGCTTCCCCAGAGACACACCTTACTAGGGAAAGAGAGAGGCAGACTGGGAGTATGGACTGACCAGTCAATTCCCATGTTCAGCGGGGAAGCAATTACAGAAGCCAGACCTTCTACCTTCTGCAACCCTCAATGACCCTGGGTCCATGCTCCCAGAGGGCTAGAGAATGGGAAAGCTATCATGGGAGGGGGTGGGTTATGGATATTGGGTGGTGGGAATTTTGTGGAGTTGTACCCCTCCTACCTTATGGTTTTGTTCATTAATCCTTTCTTAAATAAAAATTTTTTTAAAAAAAGAGTTGACACCTGCATGGACAGTAGGGAAAACATGAGCACAGGGCACACACCATGGCTGTAAGCAGACCTGCATTAGACCATTGGCTCTTAGGGGAGCAACAGAGGCAGAACATACAACATAAGAAAGGACCAGGCAAGTTTGCATGGGAAGCTCCAGAGGTCTTAAGATGCCCTGTTGTCTCTCCCCTAGTTTGACGCTTTTGAACAAGCCATAAACTCTTGTACCCAGGGCAAAGATCTTCTAGAAAAGATTCTAGCTTCTGCGTCCTTAGCAAAGTAGGTTTGTTGCCTCTGCCTTATTTTCTTTTAAGTGATAACTGTAGAGATACCATAAAGGTTATGCAAAAATACTTCAATGTCTCTGCTTCTGAGGTCCCATTTTCAATCCCCAGCATCACAATAAGCCAGAACTAAGCAGTACTGATCGTTCTTTCTCTCTGTATCTTTTTATTTAAAACCAATAAATAAAATATTTTTAGAAAATGAAGAGAGGCATCTGAGCCCATATGTAAATTATAAATGATGTTGAAATACATCATTTTATAATTACAATATATACTACCTACCACAGAGGCAACAATACCTACGTCTCTAGGGAATTTCTGACAAAGTCTTTAGGTTTAAATATGGATAACATTATGTTGTGGAATATGAAGAGGCTTTGGAAAAAGACCTGGGTTTTTATAATAGCTGAATGACATTAGGCAAATTTTCTTAACTTCTCCAAACCCCAGTTTCCTTGCACATATTCGGAAATTAGTACATGACAGCACTGAGAACAATAACAAGAACAATAAAATCAACTAATGTTAATAATCTCTCTCTTAAACGAGTCAGTCTCAAGGCTGAGAAAAAAAAAAAACCTCTCCTCTTTTAAATGTTTACTTACCTATTACAAATCTAATCCCAGTTAGGCTTATCTATAAATGTCTTTGTATTGATTTCTTTTAAAATAAATATTACTAGAGCACTGCTCAGCTCTGGCTTATAGTTAGCAGTACTGGAACTGAACCTAGGACCTCAGAGGTTCAGGCATGAAAGTCTTTTGCATAACTGCTATACTATTTTCCCACTCAACCTATGTATATATGTGTTAGTATGCTTCTAAATCCTGCTTTTAAGACCTTCTGTTTTAATCATCACATTAGGTTCACTTGTATTATTTACAATGTATTCTGTTTACATAACCACTGTTGACTGAAAAACGCCCTGCCTCCAAGACATTGGTTTAATCCTCACTGGCTTACACTTTTTCCTTCTCCCCACCCCCTATCCTATGTACTTCCTTGTTCCTGACTCTTTCGCCTCAGGAGAGATGCAGGACAGAATTGTGTTGTGATTAGAAGAGATCAGATTGTTGAACCGCATCCCCGCTCGTCAATAAAGAGATACTGCTTCCCAGCTCAGCCATGAGTCCCTGGTCATCTTTCTCTCCTGCCCGTGAAGCTAGCACGGCAAAATGGTGCCTGAACAGGGACAAGAATCTCGGTTCCACATACATGCAGCAGACCAAAGGAGACCAGATAAGTAAAGCCGCCATGGCCTGCCTTTCTACATATGAAGAGGTTTCCAAAAGCCTCTACCCTTTCTTCATGAGATAGTTTCTCTGTCTCTGGAACATTTTTCTCTGGCCACACTTTGGTTTCTGCCTGCTGCTGGAACCTGCTTGCTGCCGCGGGATGTGGGGCGCTGGGTGCAGGCTCCCTCTGCACTGCTAGGCTGCAGGGAGCAGGGGGATGGGCATGGCGGGCAGGGCTGCAACCCATCACGGCCCCCGCCCCAGGGCACCTTGGCCCGCGCCTTCTACATGGCTGGCCCATCTGCCCTCTTGCTATGATGCCTGGGCAGATCCTGGACCCCTCAGTGACCACGGGCTCCCTGCCGGGACTGGGCCCCCTGGCCGGTATCCCCAGCTGGGCTCTGATGGCAGAGTTGCTGAAATACGCAGGCATCCATGCAGTGATCGCACCCCTGCACTTCTTAAAGGTGAAGTTGAACAAGAGGCCACCACTGGACAACGTACCCCCCAAAACCAATTATGTGACTTGGCACGACCTGAAGAAACAGATTCACAGACTCCAAAGCTCACTCTCTACACAAAAGCAGAATTCCAGTGGCTGGTCTTCCCCATCAAGGCAGATGTGCAACATTTCATCCCCTGGCATTTCTTTCCCTAGCCATCTACTTTGGACTGAGACTTCTATCTGACTTGCTGGTATACCCTTTGGACACTTTACACAATTTTACAGCAGCTTCCTTCCCTTCATCCTGCTGGTTTTTCATAGACTGACCCACTGTAGTTCATGGACCTTGCAGCCAGCAGCCTAGGGGAATCTATAGCCCCCCCCACACACCTCCTTGCTAGGTCCTGCCCACAGAGGCAGGAAACGCCCTTTGAGACATGAAGCACCCCCAGAGGCAAGAGATGCCCACAGAGGCAGGAAAGGCCCGTTGAGGCATGAACCACCTCCAGAGGCAAGAGATGCCCACAGAGGCAGGAAACGTCCTTTAGTCTGATAGGCCTTGCCCTTTGAGGCAAGAAACGACCCCCCACAGGCCTCCCCTTGGCATCACACTGGTTCTTGCTGCACTCTTACTTGTTCCTCCATGTCTTGTGCCAGTTCTTTTGAAAATGCCTGTATGATATAGGTTTCTGTTCACCCCACACTCCTGATACTATGGCCATTAGTTAAAAAGAAAGGGGGAATTGTTGGTATCCTTCTAAATCCTGCTTATAAGACCTTCTGTTTTGATCATCACATTAGGTTCGCTTGTATTACTTATGGTGTATTCTGTTTACATAGCCACTGTTGATTGAAAACCCCCTGCCTCTGAGACATTGGTTTAATCCTCACTGGCTAGCGCTTTTTCCTTCTCCTCGCCCCCATCCTATGTACTTCCTTGTTCCTGACTCTGCCGCCTCAGGAGAGATGCAGGACAGAATTGTGTTGTGATTAGAAGAGATTAGATTGTTGAACCACATCCCTACTCATCAATAAAGTGATACTGCTTCCCAGCTCAGCCATAAGTCCCTGGTCGTGTCTCTCTCCCGCCTGTGAAGCTAGCATGGCATATATGTATATGTAAAAAACCTCCTTTTATCCCTTTCTGGTGTTCTAGGTGTGGAAGGCCACTCCAGTTACAGTTTAATCTTTCAATGAAGAATGGAAATTCTGGGGGACAGGTAGAGGCACACCTGGTTGAGCACATATGTTACAATGTGCAAGGACTTGGATTCTGGTCCCCACCTTCACAGAGAAAGCTTCACAAGTGGTGGAGCAGTACTGTAGCTATCTTCCTGTCTCTTTCTTTCAATTTCTAGCTGTCTCTATCCAATAAATAAAGATAAAAATTAAAAATAAAGAAGATATTCAAATCTGAAATAAAATTTAAAAGAGAATAGTCTGTCACATCTATCAATTTTAAAATCAACTAACTAACCAGAGAATCATACATGCAATATATAACTTTGGAAAATTCTCACTAATGAGTTGAAACAACTGCCTTTAACTGACTTCTTATTATATGTATACCAAAAATACATCTTCCAGTAAGCAAAAGAAATATAGCTGGTAAGTGGAAAAGGGGAAGAGGAGAGAGGGGATATATTGGGTAGAAATGACAGAAACCACAGTTATCTGATGTGAATAAAAAACATTAAGGAAAAATACTCATTATTCTGTCAGCTTTAAGACATTTTCAGTTTGCTCAAACTGGAGCATGTCCCCCGGTGGTCTTGTAAAACTTACTGAATTGGAGTAAAGCAGTGCTAGCAGCAGTTTCATCTTCAAAAATGCCATGTAAAATATACATATTAACAAACAGTGTTTTCCTATTCTGATTCTTTCTCTCTTCTGAACCAAGCATCAGCCATGTCTGAACAGTATAATATCAATCAGGTATGCCTATGCTTGTACTCAACATCACCTACCAACCTTGAGATCTCAAGTCACTACCAGAAGAGGTCCCCTGGGTTGTCCCAGTAGGAACTGAGCTCCCTGAGTTAAAAAGAAAAAAAGGGCATATGTACTTACATCTCATTCTTCTAAGACAGTACTTGGTAAATAGTGTCCAGGTTAAACTGCTTATTTTTGAAAAAGCAAATAAACCAAAAAGGCATGTTTGTGGGTATGCATTTCAGTGCAGTGCTCTGTAAATTCCTCTTGAATAACTGATTAGACCAGGGACAGGCAGAGTCTTAGATCTGAAATAAGATTAGACGTGTGAATTCAAATTTGCAGTTCCAAACACATCTTCAAAGCTGGAGAATTCTGATATACTTTCCATCTCCATTTTTCAGAACAGTAGACAACTGTAGTAGACAAGATCAGGGTTTCCTGACCTCCTGATCCCCATCATCCTTTGCATGAAGCCAAGAAACAGAGTGCAGTGAACTAAAAGATAAAAGGCCTGTCTTCTTTAGCTCTCTGAATGTTACCTTTCCTATCCCTTCCCACACATAGACATTGAAGAGTATCTCTCTTAAGGTGAAGTAACCATCCAGGAAACAGTGACTGTGCATTAAGTCCATACTACATAGTAAAACAGCTCCAGAAGACTGCAAAAGCCCCATTCCTAGTATAGTGCCTAGTGCAAATTAGACAGGCACTTGAGTAATTAAAGAGCATTTAACCTGGAATGCAGAAAATAATGCTAAATTTATACAAATTATTTCAAGAAAATGTTAAATTTTGATCTCATTTTTTAAAAGAAACACAAGCCAAAAAATAAAAAATTACAAAAGAAAAAAATGAAATCCAATTGGATCCCTAAAACACAGTCTGGTGGGAGGACAAAAGAGAATAAGAAAGAGAGAGAGATGTGAAGGGCAGGAGGAACCATGGAACCTGGAAAAAGGGATGAACCCACTAGAATGGGGCAGGAATTCCTTCAAGCTTCCATAATTCAGACAACAAATGCATAGGCAGGAAACTTCAGTACTGTTAAGTTAAATGTTGGTTCTCGGTCACCATGAGGTAGATCAGCCTTAGGACAGTTTAAATGCAGCTACAGACTGATTCATGGAGTCCAGAGGCCATAGATCAAACTTGGGATAAGAACTGGGTAAATATCCCATTGCTTAGGCAGAATTCACATAAGGTTCTCCTCCTACAGCTGTTGAAAAAAAAACCTGGTGTTTCTTAAATCTTCCTTAGTGGCAGAAGTTGAAAAAAAAAAAAAAAGAAGAAGAAGAAGAAGTTGAAAAACTAAGTACAATGTCAACAAAAAACTCTTTTCTAGCAACTCTTCATCTGCACTATTCCAGCCACTCATTCCATGATTGTTCAACAATTTGTTTGGCTTCGTAAGTTAACTCTCTTTTTAACCACCAGGTTCCAGATGCCAGCATGATGCTGACCAGACTTCCCTGGACAGACAACCCCATCAATGTGTCCTCGAGCTCTGATTCCCCAGAGTCCTTCCCCACTAGGGAAAGAGAGAGGCAGGTTGGGAGTATGGACTGACCTGTCAATGCCCATGTTCCGCGGGAAAACAATTACAGAAGCCAGACCTTCCACCTTCTGCATCCCGCAATGACCTTGGGTCCATACTTCCAGAGGGTTAAAGAATAGGAAAGCTATCAGAGGAGGGGGTGGGATATGTAGTTCTGGTGGTGGGAATTATGTGGAGTTGTACCCCTCTTATCCTTTGGTTTCGTCAGTGTTTCCTTTTAAAAAATAAAAATTAAAAAAAGAAAAATTACAGAAAAAAACTTGTCTAGCACTTACTGTGTCAGACACTGGCAAATACTATCTTCATTTCATTTTCTCACCAACATCATGAGGCAGGCATTACTTTTAGCATTTGCATTTTACAGGTGAAACACTGAGACAGAGGGCACTTAGGTATTTGTCCTAAGTCATTCAGCTAACAAGTTGCATAGTGGATCTGAAGTTGGACAGTGGGCCTCAGGGTCTATGCTCTAAATACTACTATCTGCTATTTACTTAGGACCCTGGCTGTGGGACTCAGAGACTAACTCTCTGATCTTGCTTAGCAAGACCAACAAAATCAATTTCTCTACATGGAAACCAAACTTTGAAATGTTCAGAATTAGAAGGCAGAGTACATATCTGATGCTTCATACACAGGGCAGCACAACCGTAGAAGAATAATTCAGAATGGCAAATGCCCCAATGGGCGTCAAGTTTGCTCATGCAGTGAATTAAAATTTACACACTCTGACTCAGATGTACAAAAATATAGTTTAATTCCCTGTGCTCTTGAGACCCTGCTTTCCTTTGCCTAACCTCGCAAAGTTTCCATGCAGTCACTTGTGGTTTGAAGCAGTGTCCTTGTTCAGTGTATTTACAAATCACTCCTTTCAGGACCTTCAGGGGGAAGACTGACTGCCTAGCTTTAGAGGTGGACTTCTGGTTGATGATTTCTGTCCCACATGGTCACAGGCACAGACCTCATTCATATGGCTATTCCAAGTTCAATTAAATTGAATTTAAAAATTCAGTTCCTGGGTTGTAAGATACAGATCACTTGGTAGGGAATGAGCCTTCTCATAGCATGGCCCAAGTTAAAATCCTTGGCACCACCTGGGAGTGTTATAATAATAGGGGAAGCTCAGGTTATGTGGCATTTCTTCTTGGTTTTTTTAAATTTATTTATTTTATTTATTTATATACAAATAAAAACTGAAAAGGGAAAGAGAGGTAGAAAGGGAAAGAGACAGAGAGACACCTGCAGCCCTGCTTTACTACTTGTAAAGCTTTCCCCCTGAAGGTGGGGACCAGGAGCTTGAACCCATGTCCTTGCACACTGCATTTGTTCTTCTTTTTTTAATATTTATTTATTCCCTTTTATTGCCCTTGTTATTTTATTGTTGTAGTTATTATTGATGCTGTTGTTGTTGGATAGGACAGAGAGAAATGGAGAGACGAGGGGAAGACAGAGGGGAGGAGAGAAAGACACCTGCAGACCTGCTTCACCGCCTATGAAGCGACTCCCCTGCAGGTGGGGAGCCAGCGGCTTGAACTGGGCTCCTTACGCCTGTCCTTACACTTTGTACCACCTGCATTTAACCCACTGCGTTACTGCCCAGACCCCTGCATTTGTTCTTCTATCTGAAGTAAAAAAGAAAAAAAAATATGTTGGCTCAGAAACAATAACATCTCAAATACTGGAGACACCAGTGCCCTCCCACACACACACAAACACACACAGTTCCTTAGTCATACGCCTTGTATTCTATGTGCCCCATGACCTCATATGACTAATGGCTACTACAATTACACAGTATAGGCATATTTCCATCATAGAAAAAAATTTTATTGCCTACATGTATGTAATGATTGTGTACTTGTAATTTTCCTATTTCCAAACAAACAACAACAAAAACCACATATATACATACATATTTAAAGATAGTAGCTCCAAGTTTTGAGAGCAAAACCCTATCAAGATGGAGTGATGGACCCTTAAGTAACCTCTCAAGACTCTGAAAGCCAAGTCAATCACATGGTTTCTCTCGTCAACATGAATGTGATGAAGATTAAAATAATAGGAGTCCCAGGGTGGGTCCTGGGGCATAATGGTGGAGGAGAACCTAGGTGTGGGGTTAGAGTGTAAAGCAGAAAACTGAGAAAGATTACATATGTTCCAACTACTGTATTAGCTGTTGTCTGTAAACCAGTAATATCCCAAATAAAATTTTCTAATAATAAAAAGTCCTACCAGCTTCTCAAGAGGTTGCAAAAATCATGTGAGACAATACATGTAGAAATATTTTCAAATTGTTAAACACCCAACTCACACATTTAGCTATAATTATTCCTATTATAATAATCAATCATGAAGCAGTTGGGAAGTTTCTGAGTGGTAGAGTGTTTGGCTTGCATTCATGGCATCCTAAGTTCACTCTCTGGCACCACATATGCCAAAGTTGAGAAGTTCTTATATCCTTCACTCATAAATAAATAAATACATAAAACCATGCCACAGAATAAGCATCTGTGTCCTGTCAAAATTTGTAAATTGATATCTTGAAGTCTAACTTCCATTGTTAGCTATCAGGAGGTAAGGCTTCTAAAAGGTGACTAATTCATGTAGATGTTGCCCTCCTGCCTGGGATGGCTATGCTTACCAAACAGAATCAGCCCAGAGCTGAAGACACCAAGACATATCATGGTTACAATGAAAAGAAGTAAGGATAAAGAAAAGATCCTAAATGCTGCAAGAGAAAAACAAAAAGTCACATACAAGGGAAAACACATAAGACTATAAGTAGACTTCACCTCTTAAACTCTAAAAACCAGAAGAGAATGGCAAGATATCTATCGAGCCCTGAATAAAAAAGGGGTTCAACCAAGGATAATATATCCTGCTAGATTTCATTCAAAATAGATGGAGGGATCAAAGCCTTCTAAGACAAACAACAGTTAAAGGAGTCAACCATCACCAAGCCTGCCCTGAAAGAGGTATTAAAAGACCTCTTATAAAGGAGAACATCACTATCATACTTACCATATATCAGAGCAAATAAAGAATTGTTGAAATAATGGTACTACAATACATTAAATCCATAATATCAATAAATGTCAATGGCTTAAGTTCACCCATTAAAAGGCACAGAGGGGGAGGATGGATCAGAAAATACAACACAACTATATGTTGCTTGCAAAAATCCCATCTGACCCAACAAGACAAACACAGACTGATAGTGAAAGGATGGAAAACTATTATATAGAGTAATGGACCACAAGAAAAGGCAAGAATAGCCATTCTCATCTCTGACACCATAGACTTGAAATTAAATAAAGTAATAAAAGATAGGCAAGGACATTACATAGTGATTAGAGGATCAATCAGCCAAGAAGATTTAATAATTATTAACATCTATGCACCCAATGAGGGACCATATAAATACATCAAACACCTACTGAAATAAATACAAAAATACATAAGTAGTAATACAATAATAGTGGGAGACTTTAACACCCCACTCTCACACTTAGATCAACAAAGCAGAGAATCAACAAAGAAACAAGATAATTAAATGAGGAGATGGACAGACTAGATCTCATGGACATTTTCAGAGATCTTCACCCCAAAAAACTGGAATACACATTCTTTTCAAATCCACACAGCACATACTCAAGGATAGACCACATGTTAGGGCACAAAGAAAGCATCAACAAATTCAAGAGCATTGAAATCATCCCAAGTATCTTCTCAGACCACAGTGGAGTAAATCTTACATTTAACAACAAACAAAAATTACTAAAAGACACAGAATTTGGAAACTAAACAACATACTGCTTAGGAACAACTGGGTCAGAGACACACTCAAGCAAGATATTCAAACATTCCTGGAAATAAATGAAAATGAAGACACAACCTATCAAAATTCTTGGGATATAGCTAAAGCAGTATTGAGAGGGAAACTCATAGCCATTCAATCACATATTAAAGAACAAGAAAAAGCTCAAATAAGTGACCTTACTGCACACCTTAAGGATTTAGAGGAAGAGGAACAAAGGAACCCTAAAGCAACCAGAAGGACAGAAATCACTAAAATTAGAGCATAAACAACACCAAAAATAAGAGAACCATACAAAAGATCAATGAAGCCAAATGTTGGTTCATTGAAAAATTAAACAAGATTAACAAACCAGATGCACTAAAAAACAAAAAGGGAGAATACTCAAATTAATAGAATTGTAAATGATAGAGGAGATATCACAACTGACACCACAGAAATCCAGAAAATCATGCGAAACTTATATCAAGAACTATACGCCACCAAGCTAGAAAATCTGGAAGAAATGGAACAATTCCTAGAAAAATACGCCCTTCCAAAACTGAACCAAGAAGAACTATAAAACCTAAATGCACCATCACAGACAAAGAAATCAAAACTGTTATTAAGAATCTCCCCAACAACAAAAGTCCTGGACCAGATGGTTTCTCAAAAGAATTCTACCAAACTTCAGGAAACAGTTAATACCCATACTTCTAAAGCTTTTCCATAAGATCGAAGAAACATGAACACTCCTTTCCAACTTCTATGAATCCAACATCACCCTAATAACAAAAGCAGTTAGGGACAGGACAAAAAAGGAAAACTACAGACCAATATCTCTGATGAACTTAGATGCCAAAATATTAAACAAGATCCTGGCCAACCGGATAAAGCAGTATATGAAAAAGATTGTTCATCATGGCCAAGTGGGATTTATCCCAGGAATGCAAGGCTGGTTCAACATACGTAAGTCAATCAATGTCATTCATCACATCAATAAAAGCAAAACCAAACAACACATGATTATCTCAATAGATGCAGAGAAAGCCTTTGACAAAATCTAACACCCATTCATGCTCAAAACACTACAAAAAATGGGAATAGATGGGAAATTTCTCAAGATAGTGGACTCCATATATAGCAGACCTACAGCCAACATCATACTCAATGGACAAAAGCTAAAAGCATTCCCCCTCAGATCGGGGACTAGACAAGGTTGTCCACTACCACCATTTACTCTTCAACATAGTACTCGAAGGTTTTGCCGTAGAAATCAGGCAAGAGAAAGAAACCAAAGGAATACAGATTTGAAAGGAAGAAGTCAAGCTCTCACTATTTGCAGATGATATGATAGTATATGTAGAAAAAACAAAAGAATCCAGCAGAAAACTACTGGAAGTTATTAGGCGATATAGCAAGGTGTCAGGCTACAAAATCAGTGTACAAAAATCAGTGGCATTTCCTTATGCAAACCTAAATCTGAAGAAGAAGAAGACATCCAGAAATCACTCCCATTCACTGTTGTAGCAAAATCAATAAAATGTCTAGGAATAAAGCTGAGCAAAGAAGTGAAAGACTTGCAAACTGAAATATACGAGTCACTATTCAAGGAAACAGAAACTGATACCATGAAATGGAAAGACATCCCATGCTCATGGACTGGAAGAATATATATCATCAAAATAAAAATTTTCCCCAGGGCCATATGCAAATTTGGTGTAAAACCCATCAAAGTTCCACCAAGCTTCTTTAAGAGAATAGAACAAATACTACAATCATTTATCTGAAACCAGAAAACACCTAGAATTGCCAAAACCATCTTGAGGAAAAGAAACAGAAATAGAGGCATCACAGTCCCAGATCTCAAACTGTATTATAAGGCCATCATCGTTCAAACAGCCTGGTTCTGGAACAAAAACAGGCACACAGACCAGTGGAACAGAATTGAAAGCCCAGGTCTAAACCCCCATACCTATGGACATCTAATCTTCTAATATTTGATAAGGGGGCCCAAAGTATTAAATGGAAGAAGACTCTTTTCAATAAACAGTGCTGGGAAAACTGGGTTGTAACATGCAAAAGAATGAAATTGAACCACCTTATCTCACCAGAAACAAAAATCAACTCCAAATGGATCAAGGACCTGGATGTTAGGCCAGAAACTATCAAATACTTAGAGGAAAACATTGGTAGAACACTTTCCTACCTACACCCCAAGGACAACTTTATGAAAGAAACCCAACTGCAAGGAAGACTAAAGCAGAAACAAACCAATGGGACTACATCAAATTGAAAAGTTCTCCACAGCAAAAGAAAGTATCACCCAAAGAGACCCCTCACAGAATGGGAAGAGATCTTCACATGCCATATATCAGACAAGAGATTAATCACCAAAATATACAAAGAGCTCAGCAAACTTAGCACCAAAAAAGCAAATGACTCCATTCAAAAATGGTCAGAGGGTCACTATAGAAGAGATCCAAAAGGCTAAAAAACACATGAAAAACTGCTCCAGGTCACTGATTATCTGAGAAATGCAAATAAAGCCACATTGAGATACTACCTCACTCCTGTGAGAATGGCATACATCAAAAAGGACAACAGCAACAAATGCTGGAGAGGCTGTGGGGATGGAGGAACCCTTCTGCACTGCTCGTGGGAATGTAAATTGGTCCAGCCTCTGTGGAGAGCAGTCTGGAGAACTCTCACAAGGCTAGACATGGACCTTCTATATGACCCAGTAATTCCTCTCCTGGGGATATACCCCAAGGATTCCCTAACACCCAACCAAAAATATATGTGTACACCTATGTTCATAGCAGCACAATTCATAATAGCTAAAACCTGGAAGCAAAGCAGGTGCCCAATAACAGTTGAGTGGCTTAAAAAACTGTGGTATATATACACAATGGAATACTATGCAGCTATTAAGAACAATGAATCCATCTTCTCTGACCCATCTTGGATGGAGGTAGAAGGAATAATGTTAAGCTAGCTAAGTCAGAATGATAAAGATAAGTATGGGATGATCACACTCATCAAAAAAAGTTGAGAAAAAAGAACAGAAAGGGAAACTAAAAGCAGGAACTGAGTAAATCAAGAGTAGGCACCGAAGTAAAAACCCTGTGGTGAGGGGGATGGTGGACATTCGGATTCCCAGTGCAGCAGGGGGGTGTGGGGGTGGGATAGGACACAGTCTTTTGGTAGTGGCAATGGTGTTTATGTACACTCCTATTAAATTATCATCATTTAAATCACTATATAATTAATATGAGAGGGAAAAAATTGTATGTCTCGAACTTTTTAAAACACAGACTGAGTCTTTTTAATACATAGGCTGAGTCTTTGATATGTTGACTCTCTCAAAAACCTAGACCAGAGAGAACAGAAGCAACCGGTGGCAGAGCTACATACAAGATTTTGGGTATTATACAGCAAACCCTAACAAAGGGAATTTTCAAAGCTAGCCCAATTACCAAATAATGTGATGATAACAATAACTATCCATTGTCTTCTTGAACCCTAAGACAGCAGGAACCTCACACTTCCACTATAGAGTCTTTATTTCCCCCTGTCCTGGAACCTTAGGGTGGGGTAAACTTTTCTGCATGCTTCTCTCAATTCATATAAAAAATATTGCATCTGTCAATCACAACCTAATTAATGCAACAAGTACCACCTCAGCATGCTTCACTTCAGACTGTGTCGAGAGACTTCAGGTGTGAAATGACAACCCTTCAGCTTCATTACTTGGGTGAGACCTTTCCTTTCATAGTATTCTCTAATTCCATCCCAGGTGGTTTACTTCCTAACAAAGTCCCAAAACCTACATATAGACCAGGTCCCCTGAGATAGAGCATATGTTCACATGTATCCATAAACAAGGGCAAAATATATAACTGAAAGCAAAAGTACACAGGAGTCTGCAGTGAGTAATCCCCGACACTTCATGTGCATTATTCCAGCCTTTAGGTCCATAATTGTTCAACAATTTTTTTGGCTTTGTATGTTAGCCCTCTTTTCAGCCAGCAGGTTCAAGATGCCAGGATGATGCCGACCAGACTTCCCTGGACAGACTACCCCACCAATGTGTCCTGAAGCTCCGATTCCCCAGAGCCCCACCCTACTAGGGAAAGAGAGAGGCAGACTGGAAGTATGAATTGACCAGTCAACACCCATGTTCAGTGGGGAAGCAATTACAGAAGCCAGACCTTCCACCTTCTGCAACCCACAATGACCTTGGGTCCATACTTCCAGAGGGATAAAGAATGAGAAAGCGATCAGGGGAGGGGATGGGATATAGAGATCTGGTGGTAGGAATTGTGTGGAGTTTTACCCCTCCTATCCTACGGTTTTATTAATGTCTCCTTTTTAAATAAATTTTAAAAATCAATATACAAAAATAAGTGGCATTTCTTTATGCAAACACTAAATCTGAAGAAGACATCCTGAAATCACTCCCATTCACTGTTCAACAAAATCAATAAAATGCCTAGGAATAAACCTAACCAAAGAAGTGAAAGACTTGTATACTGAAAACTATAAGTCAGTATTCAAGGAAGTTGAAACTGATACCAAGGAATGGAAAGACATCCCCTGCTCATGGATTAGAAGAATTAATATCATCAAAATGAATATTTTCCCCAGAGCCATATACAAATTTAACACAATACCCATCAAAGTTTCACCAAGCTTCTTCTTTTTTTTTATATGCTGGAGAGGCTGTGGGGACAGACGAACCCTTCAGCACTAATAGTGGGAATATAAACTGGTCCAGCTCTGTGGAGAGCAGTCTGGAGAACTCTCACAATGCTAGACATGGACCTTCTTTATGACCCAGTAATTCCTCTCCTGGGGATATACCCCAAGGACTCCATAACACCCAACTAAAAATATATGTGTACAACTATGTCCATAGCAGCACAATTCATAATAGCTAAAATCTGGCAGCAACCCAGGTGTTCAACAACAGATGAGTGGCTGAGAAAGCTGTGGTATGTATACACAATGGAATACTATGCAACTATTAAGAACAATGAACCCACATTCTCTGACCCATCTTGGACAGAGCTAGAAGGAATTATATTTAGTGAGCCAAGTCAGAAAGACAAAGATGAATATGGGATGATCCCACTCATAAACAGAAGTTGAGAAAAAAAGAACAGAAAGGGAAACTAAAAGCAGGATTTGACTAAATCTGGAGTGGGGAACCAAAGTAAAAACGCTGGGGTGAGGGTGAGGGTGGATATTTGGCTTCCCAGGGCAGCAGGGGTTGAGGGGTAGATGAAATGGGACACAATTTTTTGGTGATGGCAATGGTGTTTATGTACACTCCTATAGTTTGCAGTCATATAAATCACTATTTAATTAATTGAAAGGGGAAAATTGATTGTATGTCTCAAACTTTTTAGAGCACAGACTGAGTCTTTTTAATACATAGGCTGAGTCTTTGATATGTTGACTCTCTCAGAAGTCTAGGCCAGGAGAAAAGAAGCAACTGGCTGCACAGCTATATACAAATAATGTCAAAGGACATAAATTATGGTGATGGTGTGTATGATACAGCAAATCCTAACAAAGGGATTCTTCAAAGTTAACCTAATTACCAAATAATGTGATTATAGTAATAACTATCTATTTTCTTCTTAACCCTAAGACAGCAGGAACCTCCTATTTCCTTGATAGAGCCTATATTTCCCCCATTCCTGGAACCTTAGGGTGGGGTTCACTTTCCAGCATGCTTCTCTCAATTCATACCAAATGACACTGCATCTGCTGATCCTAACCTAATCAACACAACGAGTACCCCCTCAGCATGCTTCACTTCAGACTGTGTCCAGAGACTTCAGGTGTGGAATGTCAACCCTTCAGCTTCATTACTTGGGTGAGACCTTTCCTTTCATAGAATTCTCTAATTCCATTCCAAGCAGTTCACTTCCTAACGAAGTTCTAAAATGTAGATATAGACCAGGGCAAAATATATACCTGAAAGAAAATGTACACAATAGTCTACAGTGAGTCAGTATAATGTTCCTAAGGAAATAGTATCTAATTAGACTTAGATGCCCTCCTCACCTACTTCCTATTAACTTCCCTCAGTCATTCCAAAGTTAACCTTATCAAAGCCAGCACTGCAAAAGCTGAATAAGGGCAAGAGACTGGCAAACTTTAACAATGACTCATTAGTCACTATCAGGCCACCCCATCAGCTGTGGTCCTATTCAGGGAGTCCTGAGATTCCCAAACAGACATGATGGGCTTAAACCTCAAATAAATCCCTCTCTCCACTGTTGCTGGTCATCTCTATCAGGAACAACAAAATAGACCTCTTTGTGTGCCCCCATAGGACCTTGCCCTCAACTTGGATCAACAACGGTAGAGAATATTTCATTCTCTGAAGGGAAGATGGACAACATAGTCTATGCTACACCTGAGGAAGATGGGTCGATATTGGGGCAGCATGGAATGTTCCTACTCATGACCACAGAATATGAGCTCAGATCTACAGGGATGCAGAGGTCACATAGGCTCATAAGCTGAATATGGGGCCCAGACCTAATAAAATTGATGGGGTTTGCAATCAACAGTATTTATACCCCTTTCCCATATTAGGGAGCTACTCTCTTCCCTGATCTAACTTTCTGGTCTTTTTGCAGCCATAACATCATCTCCTTAGATAGTAACTTGCATCTACCTGCATATCAGATTTCAGGCTCAGAAAAAAAAAAAAAAAACTAGTATAACCACAGGCCCTTTGGAATATAACTAAAATAGGCCTATTAACTATCTAAAAAACAGAGACACCCCCCCCCCAGCTTTTCACCTGAACTATTCCAGCCTTTAGGTCCATTATTTGTCAACAATTTGTTTGGCTTTGTATGTTAGCTCTCTTTTCAGACATCAGGTTCCAGATGCTAGCATGATGCCGACCAGACTTCCCTGGACAGAGAACACCACCAATGTGTCCTGGAGCTCCGATTCCCCAGAGCCCCAACCTACTAGGGAAAAAGAGAGGCAGACTGGGAATATCGATCGACCTGTCAATGCCCATGTTCAGAAGGGAAGCAATTACAGAAGCCAGACCTTCAACCTTCTGTATCCCACAATGACCTTGGATCCATACTCCCAGAGGGATAGGAAAGCTATCAGGGGAGGGCATGGGATCTGGTTGTGGGAATTGTGTGGAGTTGTACCCCTCTTATCCTATGGTTTTGTCAATATTTTCTTTTTATAAATAAAAAAATAATAAAAGACTAGTAGAACTCGGGGTTTGAGCAGTAGCACAGTGGGTTAAGTGCACGTGGCACAAAGTGCAAGGACAGGCATAAGTAAGCCGGTTTGAGCCCCAGCTCCCCACCTGCAAGGAAGTCGCTTCACAAGCAGTGAAGCAGGTCTGCAGGTGTCTATCTTCTTCTCCCCCTCTGTCTTCCCCTCTTGTCTCCATTTCTCTCTGTCCTGTCCAACAACAATGACAGCAATAACAACAACAATAATAACCACAACAATGATAAAAAACAAAAGACTAATAGAACTCTGCAGATGGGTATGACAAGCAGGCAACTTCAATACAAAGCAAAAAAATAAATACATGTACATGCCCACGCACATACCCCCACACACACTCCAGTGCACATACACACACACACAGTAGTGAACATGCACACATATGGCATTTTGTCCTGCTCAATTAACTACATACATGCAAAGAAAGATATTAATTTCACTCAGGTAAGCTAATAATAAGAATAGTTAAGTATATTAGCTATGGTCATTGGGTCTGCAGTAGCACATCTAGGATTCAAATTCAGGTTTTCCTAACTCCAGTTTTTTCCTCTCTCCCACATGAAAACATCTAAGCACAGATCTTATGTTTCTTTGACCTTTGTTTGCCTTACTCTTTCCCACCTCCTTTCCTTTTTCAATTTTCTCTTTTTATTTTAATGAGAGGCTAGAGTAGCCCTCCATCACAAGCACTGCCCCAGATCCAGCCCAGGGTCACGCAAGAGATGCTCTCCACAGCTGTACCATAGCCTAAGTCTATATTTACATCTAAGCAGGTTTTATCCCATGAGGGTTCTGAAGGAAGGGCAATGGGTTGATCTCTGCTCTAGAAAATGATGTTTATGTTCCCCCAAAGGCATAATTACTCGATATCCCAAACACTGTTAAGAGTGACCCACATTCTACTGTTTGTTCTATTTTTCAGCCCTACCGAGACAAATAATTGTCCTATATTTTAAACTGCAACTAGAGATGTAGGCAGGGGAGGGGAAGTATATATGTGAATAAGAGACAGTATGTAATACCACCATTTCTTGATTTTTTTTTAGTTGAAAATTGTCAGATCAATCTTATTTTGTCCAACAGTATTACAAATTCATGACCTCTTCTCCCAAGCATATATGCAGCATTAGATATAAAATAACCTCTATTATAATATGTGACATCTGGAACCCAAATATATTATCATTCATATCTTACATGTTCATTTTTATCTTCTTACCAACAACTCTGTTTGATGAGAAGAAAAAAATTACATTTTCCATTTTAAAAAATAATCAAATCGGAGAATTCTAGTCATCAAATTTTAAAGGACTTATATTTCCAAGTCTCTAGATTTGAAGTCCCTTAGCTTCCAAACTAGTTCTCTCCCAGGGCTCCTGGAGAGTATTGCTAGGAGGAAAATTAGGTCTCCTATCTTCTTACCCAAGTCTTTTATAGAAATACAAATTTATATCCTAAAGGTGGTGGAGGAAGGGATAGAAGGTTTAAATGGAGATAACGTATTCTCCCTTTAAGTGGAAAAGGGAAAAAAATAATGGGAAAAGTGAAGAAGCAAAACTTCCTACCACTTCAAATGCAGTCATGGCCAACTGCATATACAAAGAGATGATTATGAAAAGTACAATCATAAAGAGCCAAAGAATCTGAAGCAGGGTATTCTGGCCTGACCCCAGCCCAAGAAGCAGAATCTGTGGCACCACTGATGATAAAGCAATAACCACCGATGTTCACTGAGCACTTTCTAGGTCCCAAGTAGTGTGCTTAAGAGTTGTACATGGGGGTCGGGTGGTGGAGCAGTGGGTTAAGCACATGTGGCGCAAAGCACAAGGACCTCCGTAAGGATCCCAGTTCAAGCCACCGGCTCCCCACCTTCAGGGGAGTCTCTTCACGGGTAGTGAAGCAGGTCTGCAGGTGTCTATCTTTCTCTCCCCCTCTCTGTCTTCCCCTCCTCTCTCCATTTCTCTCTGTCCTATCCAACAATGAACGACATCAACAATGGCAATAATAATAACCACAACGAGGCTACAACAACAAGGGCAACAAAAGGGGGGGGGATGGCCTCCAGGAGCTATGGATTCATGGTGCAGGCACCGAGCCCAGCAATAACCCTGGAGGAAAAAAAAAAGAGTTGTACATATCTGCTCCAGTTTACTTAATTTTATTACCTCAACAGATTGTAGAGAAGCTACATTACCTCTGTTTTTGGGAAAAAGCTATGTTGCATCTGCCTTTAATCTTCAAAACAGTCAAAGATAGTTGTTACCATTATTACCGTGTTAGAGATCAATGATAAACTAAGGCTCAGAAAAGCCAAACAACTTACCCACACAGTTCCTCCTAGGGAGCAGTAGCTCAGCAATATAGATAATACTTCCACACTCTCTTCAGTCTATCACAAAATATTTAACTCAAAAACTGATGGTGATAGCACATAAATCCAAGAATTGAGTCTCTCCTCTCCTAGTGTGTGTGTGTGTGTGTGTGTGTGTGTGTGTGTGTGTGGTGTTTATTTATTTTCCTTTTACAAACCAGAGCACTACTCAGCCACCACTACTGTGGTGGTGCTAGAAACTGTCACTGAGACTTTTGAGCTTTAGACTTTTAAGTAACCATTGCAATATCTTTCCAAAACTCGCTCCCCGATTCTTTCTTTTTTAACATGTACTTACTTATTTATGAGCAAGAAACTGACCAGAGTACCACTTGTGGTGGGGTAAGTACTCAGAGCCTCATGCATGCTAAGTCCTTTACTCCATCTGAGAAACTTCCCCAGTCCCAACCAAGACTGCATCTTGCAGTATCCAACTAAAGAAAGTCTAGCCTTGCCCCCTGAGGAAATCAAAAGTCAGTGATTCAAAATGCAGACAAGGATTTGTCATAAAAAGAAATGTAAACCTCAAAAAGAAAAAACAAACAAACAAAAAACCCACAGCAATTTCATAAGAGAATTTTTAAAAGAGTAATATAGAATTTATGGCTTTAGGAAAGGTCAAAGTTATGGCAATAGGTTGTAAATCCTGATCATAAATTAGGACTAAAAGGAAGAAGATTTTTGATTCAGTGGCTGAGTAAAGTATGTTGCTGAGTGTCCTAGCACCACCTTATGGTAAAGAGGAGGAACTTGAATTTCTACATGTAGAGTAATAAAACATGCTTTTGCAATGGGGGTAAAACAGTAAAGAACAACAAATCAGAAGGCACCAGAATTTCATTCACTATGTGATTTAAGTACTCTAAATAGACACTTGGTAAAATTTTGTTTCATTCCAGAGAGGATAAAATACAAAATAAGTTATGCTGATATCATCTATGCTAATCACCAGCATATTTATTGATGAATGTGAAACTTAATGTTGACACATGATAATATTTCACATTTGTATAACACTTTCACTTGCATAATTTAAATATCAAAACAACACTGTAAGATAAGCAGATAATGTATTTATCACATTTTATAGATAAGGAAATTGAAGTTCATTTGTGCTGTACTAATGGTAAAATTAGTTGTCAAGTTATTTGTGAAACTAACAGGAAAAGCTAAAAAGTTAATAAGCCTGTATAGAAACTAAAGATATTATAAAGATGAGAATGGTGAAAAGACCAAAGTATGAGAATCAACTAAAGGCTTCATTCACTTTGAAATGACTTTTATTTATTTATTTATTTTTTTAATTTTATTTATTTATTCCCTTTTGTTGCCCTTGTTTTATTGTTGTAGTTATTATTGTTGTTGTCATTGTTGGATAGGACAGAGAGAAATGGAGAGAGGAGGGGAAGACAGAGAGGAGGAGAGAAAGATAGACACCTGCAGACCTGCTTCACCGCCTGTGAAGCGACTCCCCTGCAGGTGCTTTGCGCCACCTGCGCTTAACCCACTGCGCTACAGCCCGACTCCCTGAAATGACTTTTAAAGAGTTGATTTCTCAGCAAAGATATAGCTTCCCCAAGTTCAAATATACGAAGAGAATCATAGCAGCTGCTGTACCCTGAAATATTCAGGCAAAATGGTTGAACTGCTGTGCAGCCCTAAGCCATGCCCTGATCCATCACTGAAGTCCTGCAGGACCAGAACACTGATAGAGGGCATTTTTGCCATGCTGGGCTCAACGTGCTGCTACTGAAATAATTACATCATCAACCAGACCACTTTATTCCATCCTCAGGTTATCCAAAATCTACTTGTTCTTTCTTGTGAACAGAATATTAGAAAACTTATTTTCATCCCTCTTTTAGAAGTCAAGGAACTCACGACATTTAGTAAAAAAAAAAATAAATAGATAAAAATAAAAATAGTCCATCCACAATATTCCCTCTAGGCCTGCCCCTTTGTTCTTGGTGGAAGGGGGTATACCTGCAAAAAGACCCTGACAACTTTGAGGTTCCAGGTACAAACTCCTTCCCTGCCATTGCTACCCAGTACTGAATAAGCCAGAGCTGAGCAGTGTTCAGAGAAGAAAAGAGAAGCGGAGAGGAGAGGAGAGGAGAGGAGAGGAGAGGAGAGGAGAGGAGAGGAGAGGAGAGGAGAGGAGAGGAGAGGAGAGGAGAGGAGAGGAGAGGAGAGACACATAGTAATATAACATTTTATATCAAATTTACAAAGATAAAGGCATTATAAAAAGTTTCTACTCTTCATATTCTGGTAGCCTTAACAATATATATCTTGTATTGTTAATACTCTCCCATCATGAAGACAATATACATCAAAACTCTTAAATATTGTATGGCCTTTAACCTAACAATTTTGATTTTAGATAATTGCTCTAAGAAAATAAGAAATTGGGGAGTCAGGCTGTAGCACAGCAGGTTAAGCGCAGGTGGCACAAAGCACAAGGACCAGCATAAGGATCCCGGTTCAAGCCCTGACTCCCCACCTGCAGGGGAGTCACTTCACAGGTGGTGAAGCAGGTCTGCAGGTGTCTATCTTTCTCTCCCCCTCTCTGTCTTTCCCTCCTCTCTCCATTTCTCTCTGTCCTATCCAACAACTACGACAACAATAATAACTACAACAACAAGGGCAACAAAAGGGAATAAATAAAATAAATATTAAAAAAAAGAAAAGAAATTATGCTATGCAGGCAAATATATTTGCAAATATGTTTACTTTAGAATCATAGCAACAAATGGGAAGAATGATAAGGTTTGACAATGAAAGCCTATAGAAATAAATGAGACACCTAACCAATGCAACGATTGCCACCTCAACATGCTTCACCTCAGACTGTGTCCAGAGACTTCACGTGTGGAATGACAACCCTTCAGCTTCATTACTCAGGTGAGACCTTTCCTTTTATAGTACACTCTAATTTCATCTCAGGTAGTTCACTTTCTAACAAAGTCCCATAACCTAGATATACACCAGTTTCTGTGAGAGAGAGCTTATGTTCACACGTACCCATAAACTACTGCAAAATATATACCTGAAAGCAGAAGTACACTAGAGTTTGCAGTGAGTACCTCCCTAACACTTCCTCTCCACTATTCCAAGCTTGGGATCCATGATTGCTCAACAATTTGTTTGGCTTCGTATGTTAACTCTCTTTTCAATCACCAGGTTCCAGATGCCACCAGGATGCTGGCCAGGCTTCCCTGGATTGAAGACCCCACCAATGTGTCCTGGAGCTCAGCTTCCCCAGAGACACACCTTACTAGGGAAAGAGAGAGGCAGACTGGGAGTATGGACCGACCAGTCAACGCCCATGTTCAGCGGGGAAGCAATTACAGAAGCCAGACCTTCTACCTTCTGCAACCCTCAATGACCCTGGGTCCATGCTCCCAGAGGGCTAGAGAATAGGAAAGCTATCATGGGAGGGGGTGGGTTATGGAGATTGGGTGGTGGGAATTTTGTGGAGTTGTACCCCTCCTACCTTATGTTTTTGTTCATTAATCCTTTCTTAAATAAAAAATTTAAAAAAAAAGAAAGAAATGAGACACATACAAATATGCATATTGTGGACTGTTACCCAGCCATCAAAATTGCATTTGGGGGATTCTGAGTGATTTGGAGAAATGGATACAATGCATCATGTAAAGATGGCTATAAAGCATTTTCATAGCATAACTTAGTATTTTTTAAAGTAAAATTATATGTAGAAAAAGATGAAAGTAGTAAACATGAACAATTTGTATCATCACTAGTAATACTTTTAATCTTTTTACTACTCCTTTGCTTTTCCACAAATTTTCCATAATGAATATGCATTGCATTAATTAAGGAGAATATTCTACTTAAGTACTTTCCATAGCATGTCACTCAAGTTGAAGAAAAACTCCCTTCTATGGATTCTCTTCTATTTCTGATTCTAAAACATTGTCAGAGTTCCCACATCACTTTCCACAACTTATAGTAACTTATCAGAACTCTAAAGTCACTTCTTCTAGGTGACATTCTCTGAAGTCCTCAGTAAGAACTGGTTGTTTTTTACATCTTTATTTTAAAACCATTTGACAATAGACTGTAAGGTATCATTTGCATAATTAATTATAACTACTAATTTATATGTCTGTTTTTTCTCTTAAACTTTGAACTTTTCAAAGGAACTTAGTCTTAAAAAAAATTTAGGGGAGTTGGGTGGTAGCGCAGCGGGTTAAGTGCACTTAGCGCGAAGTGCATGGACCACCACAAGGATTCTGGTTCAAGCCCCTGGCTCCCCACCCCACCTGAAGGGGAGTCGCTTCACGGGCAGTGAAGCAGGACTGCAGGTGTCTATCTTTCTCTCCCCCTCTCTGTCTTCCCCTCCTCTCTCCATTTCACTCTGTCCTATCTAACAACGACAACATTAATAAAACAATAATAACTACAACAACAATAAGAAAACAACAAGGGCAACAAAAGGGAAAATAAATAAATAAAAATAAAAAAATTTTAAAAAGGCTTTAAAAAACTTTCATATTTGTAATATCTAGCATTATTCCTGGTATACCATAAACATTAAACATAGGATAAATGAATTATAAGTGGAAAGATGCATGGATGGATGAATTGATGAAAAAATGAAAAAGATCTAGAACTAAGTCAGATTGGCTCACACATCTGAATATGTACATACTGCAGATAACATAGGAGAAGCATTATACTGAGCAATGCTAAGACAAGTTGAGTTATAATTAGCTTATAATAGAACTGAAATTTTTCTAGTTGAAACAACAAATCTGTTATCCTGCTTTACAGTAAATGGCTTTCTACAAAGGATACCCACATGCTATTTTATTATTAAAAATCATTCCAATAAAGGATATACTGAGAAAGTATTACAATTTCTACTAATTAAAAACTAATTAAGTCATTTGCTGAATAATACATGTACTCTACTTGCATTATCTATGAGCATGCTCTTCACTTACAAATATTTGTCTCCATTTCATTAAAGTAATTAAACTGCTCCAAGCACGGTTATTTTTACAAGCATTTTATAGCCAACTCTCAATTTTCCATACCAATGGAGAAGCATAATTGAAATATTTAGAACTGAATAACAGATAATATGGAACCTCCCTGCAGTTTTCCTCCTCCTCTAGTTTAACAAACAGCAAAAGCAACTGACTTGAGTTTCAGCTCCCTTCTCTCACTCCCACTCTGATAGACTGAACAGAAAATAATTGCACATAAAGAGTAGGATCACATCTATGCACATGCACTGCCTCCTCCCCACCCCTCCCTAGTTTAGCCCATCTCTTAATGGATGAGCAAAATGGAGGAATGAGTGAGCCTACTTCACCAGAGAATTGGTGTGTGTAGGGGGTGGGGAACTAACCCCAGATCACTGATAAAATAAATTACACTCTGTCTCTCCCACCACATCACCCATCCTTTGTCCCTGGCAATTATGACTGTCATTAGGTCCTCAAAAATGCTTTACAAAGCAAAAATTCTTTATGCTAAGAATTATAATAGATATTCTGAGTGAAGATGTCAGCATATGCATTGCAGTGTATCTGGCTGCAGCTTTGTTTGCTATTTTAAAGTGAGGGGAATTGTGTGAAAGAAACATTTTCCTTTGTAGAATGGGAGAGCACATAATTATGAAGGGGCAGAGAGTAAATATAAGTTGGATGCATCTAATTACATATATTGAGAAACGTGATGAGAAAACATATATTGGAAAAGGGTTGACAATCCATTTTCCATAACAGGCACTTTGTTGGGGATAAACAGAATAGAGTTCTTCTAACTCCCTGATGCCAGTTTTTTGCTTTGAGTGGAAGAGCTGCCGGGGGGTGGAGAGAAATGATGCTGCACATTAAAGGCACCAGACAAACAGGCAGAGTCATGCAGAGGAACAACATTAGCAGCTCAGGAAAGGAGGGAGGTGGTAAGAAGTGCAGACTGATATTTGGTCCAGGAAGAATGACCTCAAGAACCTGGAAGCTACAGTGTGGGGAGGGGGGGGCAGCATATGACAGGAAAACAGACAGGCAGATGCATAGATAAGACATATGGATAGAAAGAAAGAATCATATCTGTTACCCACACCTAGCACATAATAAGTACCTAATAAATGTATGAAACTCTTAGGATCCTAAAGCACAGTATTTGGCTCCTAGAAGCAAAAAGGCAGGAAGCAGGGAAGAGAGCTTTTACTGCTGTCTTGTTTCCTTTCTAACACAGGCCTCAGATATCCAGAGTGTGTTCAGAAGATTGAAACGGAATTTCATTCAGACTTCATGTTTTATATGACATCTCCTTTATTTGGGACTTTACCCTGCTTTAAATTTTATTAGATTTTAATCGGACACTATGTGATGAAATGTTCTGAACTTAGATTAAAATGGAGCATGTACTACAGCTGAATGAGAGGGAGGACAGAAGAATCACATAATGGAATATAAAGTAGATTTTAAAGGCAATAAAACAGCAACATGTGGAGGGGTCTGCTCAGGAGCAGAGAGATGCTGGTACTTTCAGGCACACACTCACCACCAGCGAAAGATAACATAGTCAGTCCTAACCCATGCCAAGAATGGAACCCCAGCCCACTGTCACTCACCTTGGACCAGGAGATACCAGCCTACCCAGGGTACAGCTGAAAACATAGAGTATGGGCAGATTTGCAGGAAGAAAACTGTATAAATATCCAATATCATATTGACAGACACAAAAACACCACCAAGCACTAAGTAAAAACACCACATAGGGTCAAGTGGTAGCACATCCAATGGAGCAAAGACACTACCATGCACAAGCACCAAGATTAAAGTACCTGGTCCCTACCTGCAGGGAGATTTTCAAGAGCAATGAAGCAGTGCTATAGGTGTCTCTTTTTCTCTCTCTCCTTCTTCACCTCTCCCTTCCCTCTCAATTTCTGTCTCTATAGACAATTAATTTTTACAAATATCATCAAAAGCAGTTGATTTGCTATGCAGGTACCAAGCCCCAGTAATAGTCCTAGTAGTAGTAAGAATAGTAATAAAGACTAGGGAAGCTTCTAGTGGAGGGGATGAGTGTGGAACTCTAGTGATGAGAATTGTATGGAATTATACAGCTTTTATCCCACAGACTTGTTAACTTCTTGATCACTATTAAATAGTTAATAAAAAAATGAAGGGAAAAGTATCCCATTGGACAAATCTGTTTAGCACAGCATGTCTCAAGCATGCTTGACCAGAGAGCCCCACTGCTCCATGGAGCTTCACAACATCTATTAGTATACACACAAAGTATGAGCTCTAGGAGAGAGGGATGCTTCATTCCAATTTAAAGATTATATCTGAAATTTTCATGTACCCATAGAAGTTCTGGTGTCTTTGTCATGTTTCTCCATATTTGGCACCTTTAAAGAACAGTTTTAAGCAATTGGAGATACTACCAAGTCAACCTATCTTCCCTGTGCAGATGACTCCACCAATGTGTCCTATAACCCTACCTCCCCAGAACCCTAACCCACTAGGGAAAGATAGAAATGAGCCAGTGGTATGGATCAACCCATGTCCAGTAGAGGAGCAATTATAGAAGGCAGTTAGCCTTCCATAAGTGAAGCCCTGTTGGGCTGAGGACTTTCATTTTAGATACTCCTGCAAACTAAGGACATGACCCTTCCAAGTGTACCCTGAAGCTCTGCACTGCTCAACCACCATTACTACTGTAGGGTTTCAGGACAGAGGTGCACCTGGTGCTCTAAAAGAAAGAACCCCTCCTAAACCTCCACCCCACACACTCAAGACTTGATGAATAGATCCAGAAGTGATCAAGCATGGGTGCCCATCAGGAAAAAGAGGTATGGAGATTAGGAATGAGCATTTGGATGCCAGGGGACATAGGCAGACCTGAGGCTAATCTCAGGAAAACCTCAAGAGATCTCTCAAAAATCTGAACTCCCAGATTAGGAGAGATGCACAAATTTCAGAACTCCCTAGTGAGGAAGGGCCTGAAAAGGACATTGGGATTTTGACTCAGCCATGCCATCCAGCTGTGAGACAGGGAATAGTGAGGAGAGAAGCCAACACTGGAATTCACACAGACCAAAATCCAAAGGAATGAACCTTTCATGTTGTAGCTAGACATTTCTACTTCCCCTGAGGGTTGGTTTCTGCATATGTAACAGAGATACAGTAATTTCTGATTTCAAAAATTGCTGGTGGTTTTAATCAAATAATAAGTTTGAACATAATACAACGAAATACAAAAAATACAATCAAATAATGAATGTGAAAATACAACCAAATTAGTGTGAAAATAACATGACCAGATATGACTCTAACAATTATTTTAGGTATTAAGCACCTTCAATGTGCCAAGTACTGGGCTCACCAATATCAGGTTGTCTAAGTCTTCTAGATACTAGCAGTGACTCAATTCTACAGGTAAAGAAATCAAAGCCCAGAAAAACTAATTTACTTGCCCAGAGGCACACAGAGAGGCAGTAGAGCCAGCATCTGAATGTAGATGGTCTGAGAACAGAAAATATTTTCTACTTTACAAACACTGGTGCAGAAAGTGGCAGAGGCATATTATCTGTGAGCCAGCAAAGCTCCCTAGGAGGAAGGGCTGTAAAAGCTGCAACAGTTAACAATCCCTTCTGAGGTCAGTTTAACCAGCATAATCCTTTGATTTCAATTTGCACACTCTGCTTGAGGCAGAGAATGAAGCAGAAATTCTGTCAAGGAACCCATGCAGTCTTCACTGGGGATGGCAGAAGAAACCATCTGGGTGACAGTAGCTAGAGGGATGTTTGCCATCACCAGAGGTGGCCATGGTATGCTCTGTGTGACTTCCAGGATAGGAGGCTCCCTCCAGGCCCTCAGGCAAGCCAGCATACAGAGATGGAGTCTGCAGAGCATGCCAGTCCAGCAGTGGGAAGCCCCAGCCTCAACCACAGCAGGTGCCAACTGACCACAGGCAATCTTGTGGAAACACCTCTAACTTGCTTGGTGCAATAATATTAAGCAATCCAGAGGCAAACACTCCTAGGTGGAGGTTAAATCTTGGGAAAGAGATTTTTGCAGTTGAAATCTGATGGACAAACTGGCCAACCCTAAATAACTCTGAAGAAAGTCAGTGGGGGCTTTGAGGAGTGAAAATTTTTACAGAGTAGGAAGTGACTTTTCCATCACCTGCCTGCCTGACCACAGCATGCAGTCCTCAATGTCCTGCAGAACTGCTTCAGTAAAGAGCAGTCTGTTCTTTTTTTTATTTTTTTAAATTATCTTTATTTTTTTATTGCACAGAGACAGAAACCTAGATGGAATGGGGAGATAGAGGAGAGAGATAGACACCTGCAGCACTACTTCACCACTCATGAAGCTTTACCCATACAGGTGGGGACCAGGGGCTTGGACCTGGGTCCTTGCACATTGTAACATATACACTCAACCAGGTGTGCCACAACCCAGCCCCAGTCAGTTTTTAAGGCTCTTGTATTCTGTGCCAGGTTAGCTGCAAAAGTTGTTCCCAGAAGGGCTTGATATGGGCTCCAGACCTGTATTACATCCCTGAGTGAAGTCAAAGGAGTAAGGTGAAGGCTTTATAGTGATTTGAGACTGTGATGCAAGGAGCAGGAGGGAGTGTTAGGCCCCAATCCATTCATAAATCCATAAATTTCAGGATGCAAAAGTTTATCTCATGGGAAAAATTATATGTTAGCCAGTAAACTTTGGAGCTATTAGCAATACTGGCTAAAAAGGAAAAAAAAATATCTTGAATCCTTTGAGAAATAAGGAAAAGAAGAAAAGAAAAAGAAAGGAGAGATGAAGGAAGGAGAAAAACACTTCTAAATTAAAGTCTAGAACTAAATGAAGAAATTTCATATCCCTGGCCCATATGTGACAGGATCTTTTTTTTTTCTATTGCTTAGGATTTGAATAAAATCTATTGTTTTAAAATTATACTTTCAGATTCTGGGTAAGTCTGCTCCTCATAGCAGTTTTAACTTTTGCAATAAAGGAGGAATAGAATTTAAAATTAAACATAAATGATGAAAACCTCAAAATTTTCTAGTCAAATTTCATTAACTGATAAAGGTCTACTCTGAGCCTTGGGCAAGGACAGTGGAAGGGATTTGGTTAATTTGTAAGATTAAAGGTATTTTGAATAATTGAGGCCACATTAGAGAGAGACTGCAGTTTGAATGACATGCCAAGGTCAGAAGACTGGAGAACCGAGTCCTTATCCAAAAAACATTGAGTTAACCTTTCAGACAGGAAAAAATTCAAGCTACTGTGGCCTTGAACTTCAATGACTGATAAACAAGAAACAGACTATATAAATTGGTAATCTACCTGTTTATACACAGATTTATCTTTCCTTTGGTTAAGGAATCTGACCAGTACAATCTTGAATATTTTAAGGTGTGCTATATAAGGTAATGCGTTATCTTGACAGTTTATTAGCGACAAAGTCAAGAGGGTCAAAACTGAAGACTCCTTCTATAATTTTATTTCCACTCTGCTTACATCTTAATAAAAGGTGTCTCTTTCAACAGTAAGCATAAAACAATCTGCATTTCCAGGTGCATAAAAATATGTTTTCAAATACATTATAAACAGAATGATACAGATCTATTGGAATCAGCATTACTTGGCACTCTGGATGTTGGCAAAATGCAAAATGATCTGTTTCTTCTCTTGGTAAAACATCAAAGCCTGTAGCATATAAACTTAAACCCACTAAGATAATAGTAGTTTTTTCTGTTATTAGTAATAATATCATCACAACAACACATATTTAAATTTATAGGTTTCTGATCCTTGGTTGAAGTGTGTGTGTTGGGGCAATCTGGGATTGAATATTATTCCCTCATTCCCTCACATCCTAAATCGTGACCCTTGAGTCTCAACAAGATACATAATTTGAACCATCACAGATACTAATTACCTGGTTTCATTCTCAGTGTTACTATCATACCCATTGTGGTTGCTACTCTAACTTCTCATTCTCTCTCTCTCCCTCTCTCTCTCTCTCTCTCTCTCTCTCTCTCTCTCTCTCCCTCTATCTATCTATCTATCTATCTATCTATTTCTATCTCTCTCTCTCCTCTCTCTCTCCTCTCTCCTCTCCTCTTCTCTTCTCTTCTCTTCTCTTCTCTCTCTCTCTCTCTCCTACACTCCTTTTAATAGCTGCCTAGATTTCCACTCTGGAATCCATACAATGCCCACAGTAGCACACATGCTTTAACAGAAGGTCATATCACACTAGACACTATGGAAAAGAAGTTACTAGTTCAAGGGTAAGGATATGACTCACTGTGGATTAATGAGACAGTACACTTATTTTATAAGGTAATATCAGAAAATGTGCCATCTTCTAAAAGACTTCCTGAGCGTTCCTATATACACACTCCAACAGGATTGGACAACAATATGGGCACGAAGCTATGACAGTGATGGAGAGTTATTCTCATGCTTGAGAGTCCAATGCTTTATCTACGGCACCACCTCCCAGACCGTGGAGAATTATTTTCAAGATGAGTGTGGCACCAAGGAGGGCAATAGATGAGTGTGGCACCAAGGAGGGCAATAGATGAGTGTGGCACCAAGGAGGGCAATAAAGGAAAGAGATCAGGGAGTTGGGCAGTAGTGCAGTGGACTAAGCGCAAGTGGCGCAAAGCGCAAGGACCAGCATAAGGATCCCGGTTCGAGCCCCCCCCCCCCACCTGCAGGGGAGTTGCTTTACAAGTGGTGAAGCAGGTCTGCAGGTGTCTTTCTCTCCTCCTCTCTGTCCTCCCCTCCTCTCTCCATTTCTCTCTATCCTATCCAACAATGACTATAACAATAAAAAAGGGCAGAGATTAAAAGAAACATGATCTTTAATTTCACTGTGGTCCACTAAATCACAAAAACCCTGATATTAAACTAATTCTAGACTTCTCATTATTTAAGTTAATACAGTATCTCAATTATTTAAGTTGATTTATTTGAATTTTCTATTTCAAGTGAACCCACCCACTTTAATTAAATGTAATATCTCCATTTCAGAGTTTCAGTTAAAACAACTGTCTTAATGGGTTTCATTTTGTTATGTTTTTATAATGAATAACTACCACCCACTTTAGGACTGAACAGGATACCTACAGAATAACTCCATCTATATCACCACTAGCAGCATCATACATGATCAGAATCCTGCAAAAATACGTGGCTATGTATTCTGATTCTTATTGGACTGACTATAAAATATACTAAAACAAAAGTCTGGGTCAGTTATTTATCACCAGTTCACAAAGCTATGAGGCATTATGGATATATATATATATATATATATATATATATATATATATATATATATATATTTCTATCTTTGGGAATTTAGTAACTGCTGGAGGAGAGACAATGGTGCTTCTTACACCCTCTGCTATTTCTTTTCATAGATATAGTCTCCTCCAACTGTTCTGATATGAAATTAATTCTGCTCATGTATGTGCTCAGTAATGGTGGGTGAATCATGAATCTTGCTATAGTCAAGTGTCCAACCTAGTTTAATATCAATCAATTATATGAAAGTGAGGCCAAGAAAGACAGAAAGAAAATAAAACAAAACACATACACACACTGAGAAAGAGAAATAATTTATATTCTAAATAGATAGCTTGTGTTTTCAATGAGTATACACAATTTGAGACAAAGGAGAAAAACTGAAAAGTACTAAGAGATTAGAAATAGACATAATTATTTTAACTTAATATGGTTTTTACTGAAACTGATTTCAGGCTGATAAGGAGTAGGAACTAGGCAATTATAGTAAAGGGAGACTTGTGCTCTTCTCCCTACTTGGAATTGCGACTTCTCACTATCAATATCTCTATATAGTCAGAAGGTCGGGAAGTATTTAGCAGTCTAGTTTAAAAAACAGACTTAGATCAAAAACCCATTTGCTGTATTTATTAACTATAGAATTGTATGACTGAGTAAATCACAGAAACTATTTAAAACTATTTCCTCATTTACAAAATGGGTTTTTGTAAGGATATGTAAGACACTAAATGTCAACTTTTAAGAAATAGTGTTCACTAAGTTGAAGGTACTATAATAAGTTATATGCTAACTGGCTTTCAAAACTTTGTCCAGATTCCTAATTATAGACCTTGACTTCCCCTAAACCCTCATAATTTGACCTACAGCTGCTACTAGAACAGCCATTATCACGAATCTCTCCTTAATACTCTGGCCACAGAATCCAGAGTTCTGCAACATTAACCCTTCCTTTATCAGGACCAATTCTTAGCTGGCTTTGCAGACTCTCAATAAGGATAAGGATCTTGCCTATACTTCACTGTCTTATTTTCTGGGTATCAGGACACTTTCAGTGCTTGCTAGTGCTTGCTCTAGGAATATGGTGACCCAAATGAGTTCTCAGGTGGTTCTACAATGTATAAGGATGGATCCATGAGATCCTTTTTCACAGAGGACCTGAGGAACTAAGAAAGTGAGGATGCCCATGTCTTTTCTTGTACTCTGAAAAGACTATGAGTCTCAAAGGCTCCTGTATCGGCCCTATCTGGAAATCCTTAAATAAGTTCCAGGTACAGATTTCAACTTTGGTAAGCTCTTTCATCAGTTAAGGCAGTCAGAAGATAGAAAGCACACAAAATTTGATCACAGAGGTGTGGTTCAAGCCCCAGATCCCTACCTACAAGGGGGGAGTTTTGTGAGTGGAAAAGCAAGTATGCCAGTGTCTTTTACTTTCCTTATCGCCTCTTCCCTCTCAATTTCTCTTTGTTCTATCTAATAATAAAGAAAGAAAAGGAAAAAAATGGATGCCAGAAGCAGTGGCAGCACTGAGCCTCAGTGATAACCCTGGTGGCAATGAAAAAAAAGTTTTTTTCAACAGATTATAATTATAAATATTTTTGATAACTGAGAAGCTGAGAGAACAAGTAAATATTAAATTATCACAGGGGTATAAAGTAACAAAAACTACTATTACCATTAAGGCTGAAAGAAAGCATTATTTTTAAAGATGTATTTATTAATAAGAGAGAAAGGGAGGGAAAGAGAAGTAGAGCATCACTCCAGCATATATGTGAAGCCAAGACTCAAACCCAGGATCATACTTGAGAGTTCAACAACTTACCCACCACACTGAGAAATCAGTGGAAGTTTCAGAGACATTAACTATGCCTTTCCCTATTCCAAGGACCACAGCCCTTACTCCTAGTCCCTAAAGAAGGCAGAATTCCACAAGGAAATGAAAGGCCTAAAGGACTTCCTAGAGCTTTCCTTACCAGATTTATCTCAGTGCTCCTGTAAAAATGAGAGACTGAGAGGAATATTACAGTCCCCAATATCCAGAGACTCTGAAAGATTGCCTATTCTGTCCATTGCCACTACTCTACCACAGTCTTTCCCAAGAGGAAAAAAAGAAGCAAGGATTCAGGCATCCTTTACTCCTCCCACCAAGGCCAAACATCTTGTAATTTCTTCTTCTAGCGTTTGCCCTTCTTCCGTAGCCAGTCAACAGGTCAGGTTGAAAGCTATCAGGAGCTGCTTGTTGCTGGCTTTGAAAGTGACTGGGATCCATGTGGATTCAGTCGGCTAGGAAGGATCCTCAGTTTCCCCAATGAATGGGTACTCACGGGATGCACCACAAGAAGGTCGATCCAATGCATCCCACATCTTGTAATGTGGAACAGTTATTGCCCTCACACTTGACCATTTCAAGAGTAGACACAAAGGAAGGAAAAAAATGGCTCTGAGAAATACCTAGAATTGCCAAAACAATCTTGAGAAGAAAGAACAGAATTGGAGACATCACTCTCCCAGATCTCAAATTGTAGAGCAATTTTAATTAATCAAAACTGCTTGGAACTAGAGCATAAATAGACATATTGACCAGTGGAATAGAATTGAGGAAACAGAAATAAGCCCCCATACATATGGACATATAATCTTCAACAAAGGTGACCAGACTATTAAATGGGGAAAGGAGAGTCTCTTCAACAAATGGTGCTGGAAAAACTGAGTTGAAATATGCAGAAGAATGAAACTGAATTGCTATGTTTCACAAACACAAAAGTAAATTCCAAGATACAGAGAGACAGGCTGGGAGTATGGATCAACCTACCAATGCCCATGTCCAGAGGAGAAGCAGTTACAGAAGCCAGACCTTCCACCTTCTGCACCCCATAATGATCCTGGGTCCATGCACCCAGGGGAATAAAGAATAGGAAAGTTCCAATGGAGGGAATGGGATATGGAATTCTGGTAGTGGGAACTGTGTGAAATTGTATACCTCTTATCCATGGTCTTGTCAGGCATTATTAAATCAATAAAAATATAATAAGTTCCAAATGGATCAAGGACTTGGATGTTAGACCAAAAACTATCAAATACTTAAAGGAACCCTTTTCCATCTCAATTTCATAGGCATCTTCAATGGGACTACATTAACTTGAAAAGCTTATGCACAGCAAAAAAAAAAAAAAAAAAAAAAACTATCACCCAAACAATGAAACCCTTCACAGAATGGGAAGGGTCTTTAAAAGCCATACATAAGACAAGAGGCTAATACCAAAATATATAAAGAGCTCACCAAACTCAGCAACAAAAAAGCAAATGTATTAGGGTTAGGACCTGAGTTCAAGGCCCTACTCACCAGATAGTATCACCTTCATGAGGAAAGTTTCACAGCAAACCATCCAAAAATGGGGAGAGGATATGAACAGAATATTCACCACAGGATAGATCCAAAAGCACAACAGACATATGAAAAAATGCTCCAAGGCATTGTCAGAGAAATACAAGTAAAGACAACAATGAGACAGCATTTCACTCCTGTGAGAATGTCTGACATCAGGAAAAGTAATAACAAATCCTGGAGAGGTTGTGGGGACAAAGGAGCCCTCCTGCACTGCTGGTGGGAATGTAAATTGGTCCAACCTCTGTGGAGAACAATCTGGAGAACTCTCAGAAGGCTAGAAGTGGACCCTCCCTATGACCCTGCAATTCCTCTCCTAGGGATATATCCTAAAATACCAAACATGACCATCCAAAAAGATTTGTGTATACCTATGTTCATAGAAGCACAATTTGTTTGATGAAGTTTGAAGGAATTATGTTAAGTAAGATAAGTCAGAAAGAGGATGAATATGGGATGATCTCACTCAAAAACAGAAGTTGAAAAAATACTACCATGATGCTTGCCTGCATTCACTGGGCAGATGACCTCACCTGTGTCCTAGAACCCCACATCCCCAGAGCCCTACCCCACTAGGGAAAGAGAGAGACAGGCTGGGGGATATAGATCGATCTGTCAATGTCCGTGTCCAGCAGAGAAGCAATTGCAGAAGCCAAAACTCTGACCTCCTGTGCCCATTTAGAGATTGCTGATTCATACTCCCAGAGGGATAAAGAATATAGAACCTTCTAATGGGTGTGTGTGTGGGGGGGTGTATGGCATGCTAGTGGTGGGAATTATATGAATTGTACCCCTCATATCCCACAATCTTACTGATCATTATTAAATAACTAATAACAAATAATGAAAAAGAAATAAAAAATAAGAAAACATAAAGCAGAACTCACACTGAGTTTGGTGTATTGCACCAAAGTAAAGAACTCTAGGATGAGGGGAGGGTTCAGGTCCTGGAACATGATGCCAGAGGACCTAGAGGGGGGTAAATTGTTATGTGAAAAACTGAGAAATGTTATACATGTATAAACTACCGTATTTTATTTTTTATTATTGTATTTTATTATTGACTATAAATTATTAATCCCCTAATAAAAAAATAAAAGTAAAAGAAAAAAAAGCTAAGCCACAAACTTTCAACATTACAAGATTACCTTATTCTTTTCCCCACTGTGGTGATCTGTCCTCAAGGGAATATCCCACTACTGTATCTCTGAATGACTTTTTGGAGTCATTTTTCCTGTCCTTGTTTCTGATCTAATAAATCTACAACATAAGAGATGAACAATTTAGACCCTCTAAACAATGTTTCCTCAAGGAACATCAACCACTGGTCAAAATAAGGCACTAATTAGATGCAAGGATACCTTTAGTATAACTTTGAGATCTCTCCTTATTTATTGATAACTTTCTTTCTTTCTTTCTTTCTTTGCATCTAGAGTTATTGCTGGCACTTGGTGCCAGCATTGAAAATCTACCATAGCCAGAGGCCATTTTTCCTTCTTTTTTCCCATTTTTGTTAGTAGGACAGAAAGAAATTGAAAGGGGAGTAGGAAGTAGAAGAGGAGAGAGAAAGCTAGACACCTACAGACCACCTTCACCACTTGTGAAGCATCCCCACTGCAGGTGGGGAGCAGGGGTTCAAACCCAGGTCCTTACTAGTCTTTGCACATAGTACTATGTGTGCTTATCTGGGTGCAAGTATCTGCCTGTTCCCCTATTGATAACATTTTCTAGCTTATATCACTGGCATTTATTAATCAGTGAACACCAGGTAATAGTTCATTTTATATAATGCTTGCAACATCAACTGTCCTGCACATCCCACCCTTCTCTAAGATGGAGAAAAAAACAACT
The DNA here is from genome assembly GCF_950295315.1 of Erinaceus europaeus. Taxonomy (NCBI): domain Eukaryota; kingdom Metazoa; phylum Chordata; class Mammalia; order Eulipotyphla; family Erinaceidae; genus Erinaceus; species Erinaceus europaeus. Next base: position 83,365,582 of record NC_080170.1, on the reverse strand, counting down.
GGAAATGTATACATAAAATTGTGTACATATATTTAATTTTCATTTGTTTTGTTTAAAATTCTATTCTTCATTCCATTACTGTTTTTATACAGAGCACTTTTTTTTAATGTCATCCTGTACATGTTTCCACTCCCCAGCCCTTCTCCTGAATTCAGATGATCTGCTTCTGTCTCCCCAGGTAGTTGACAGGCAGCTGGATTCTAGAAAGGTACTGGGATCCAGTTCTTGTTTCATGTGGAGAGCAGACAGGAGGCCTGAAGACTATGTTCACAGAGCATGGTAATTACTGAATACCTTGATGAAATGTGGTCCCTAGAGATTTTTAACCTTTCTAAGAATAACATCAGCAATGATCCCTAGTGAGAAGTCTCACAGGCCCCCAGGTAGTTTAGGTATTATAAACCAAGTGGATGAGGTCTTCCTCCCCCTTGATATGGAAATGTATGAAGTTTAGGGAAACTTCTTTCAGAGATTCCAGGATCCTTCCACTCCACCATCCATGAGATAGAGGACTGCTAGCACTTAGGATGCTCCAATAGCCAAACTTGAATCTCAGTGACATACAAAGGAAAATAACAATATGTCTATGAGAAGACTCAGTTAAAATATAAGGGGCACTCAGCAATATTGTGTTTCCAGAGGAGGCAGTTAACAACTGGCTAAGAGTATGTTGGCAGCACTTCTTAAAATTCACTCACAGTTCACAGGAACACACAAAATGTCTTCTAAATGTGAGTACACAGATTATTCAAACTTATTTCATTAAAATAAATATTTCAATAAACTCAATGGCAGAAAAACAGTAAAGCTGAGAAACAAATGAATGCCCTGGAGCTCCAATTAGAAGAGTAATATCAAAGTATAGAGAAGAAAGTGATGAGAGAAAATATAAATATGGATGAAGACTGGAGGGATAGCTCATGAGGTATGAGACATGGTTTGACATGCACTCCAGGTCTTATCCCCAACACCACATAGGAATACTATTGCATTGGGGAAGCTCTGGTTCTGTGATTTCTCTCCCTCTCTCCATCTCTTTCAGTCTCTGTACCTGAGTGAAAAACCCATCCTAAGAGCATGTGCCTACATGATGCATCAGATAAAAAAATAAAGCAATAACAAATATAAAGACTTGGAGTAGGGAGGCAGAAATTTTGCTATATTATGATCCTGCCTTCTTTTAACTAATGTTCAACTCTTCGGAATGTTACAGCACCAGAAGAAGTTCTATTAATAGGAATGGGGGAGAGAAAAGGGATATAAAAAATGGTAAAAATAAATGTAAAATAGAAAAATGGTAAAATAAATGGCAAAAAGTCAGCCTGAGTGTAGTAAAAATCCCAAAAAATTAATATATCAATAGAATTGAAAAAGACATTCAGGAAAATTAAATTGTCAATGATAGCAGTTCCAGAAATCTCAAAGTCAATAAAGACAAAGGGGAGGCAGCTACTGGCATGAGCTCCGACAACAACTGCTGGGTAGGGTAGGGTACTGGGCCTTCAGCAGTACAGTGAATAAGGGTTCCTAAGTGTGACACCAAGGAGGTGACTGTAGCTCAACTTGGGTTAGAAAACAGAGAAAAAGAAAGAAAATCTTTTGATTATTTCAGAAGTGCACCCCCCACCATATAACCAGACCCCTGGCGCTGGAGAGATGCTACTAGCAGGCTCCCTGCTGAGCTATTTTCTTTACCAAGATTCCTGGCTCTCCATGGGTGTGATTCCAATCCTTTCCCATTTTGATTTCCTTCCCTCTTTTTTTTTCTTTCTAAGTGGCTCAAGCTCTATTTGAGTGACAAAATATCTGATCAATCAGAGCCTCAACTCAGCCTGGGAAAGACTACCTGTAGGTTTTTGTTTGTTTGTTTGTTTGTTTGTTTTAAGAATGTCTTTGCTCAGGCTGCCTAAGCCACTCAGGAGCTGTCCAAGCTACAGACTGACTGTTAGGGTTTTTCATTCTCTTCTATTTTATTATTACTATTATATATACATGTTCCCCTTTCCCAACCTCCCTCGGATTGATAAAAATTAACTGTTATTGTTTTTTCCATTGCTAGGTGACTGGGTGTCCTATCCATTGTGAGAGGAAAGTGTTTCACTCTGCTTCCTCTATCCACTCTCCCCTTTCTCCCTCCTACTAGTCAATTAAAATTTTTAAAAAAGGAAAAAAAACTCCTTTCACTGCTATTTTTTTCTTTTTCTTTTTTTCTCATTCTTGTCTTTTTTCTTCCTTCTTGTTCTTTCAGAATTCACTGATATTCATTTGTGAATTATTTTGGGGAAGAAATCTAACTCAGAGTGGACTCTGTGTGTGTGTCTCTTCTCTACTCTCCTTTCTCCTCTTGCTACCCCTAGAATTTACAGTGGATAGTAGATCTGCATAATTATCTATTATTGCTATCCCTTTTTTCCTTTCTTTTTCTTTTTCATTTGGATTTGGTCACTACCATTTCTTAGACTGGAGGCATTGTTTGGCTAACTGGTATTGGTTAAACTGCATCAATCCTTGCTTCACTTACTATTGTAATTTCTGAGGTTGGTGACTGCATTTGTCATAAGGATATATACTATAGTGTGGATTGTACTCAAAATACAACAACTGAAGAACAACAGAACATAAAAATAAAGAAACACATCAATAAAAAAATGGTTAAAACAAGAGCCAATAAAACTGCTACAATAATGAATGAAGACAGGAGCCCAGAAGAAACTTCAAATCAGTCAGAAGTAACCATAGATAAGTAAAGTATGCAAGCAATAGTAAACTTAATAAACACAGAAATGAAAACAACTATGCAGGAAAGGACTATCAGAATTAGGGAAATAACAAATGAGACCCTCAAAGAAAATATTAGCTACCTTGAGGTAATTAGAGAACTGAAAGCTGAAATAGCTGAGCTAAAAGGTCAACTAGCAGAATAAGCAAATACTATAACTGAACTGAAGAAAGAAGCTGAGGGAAGGGAAAGCAGACTAACAAAAGCAGAAAACAGAATTAGCCAGACAGAGGATGAGCTAAAGAAAGAGGTAAAAGAGCACAAAAAAGAGATTGAGAGACACTGAAAATAACAACAGACACATATGGGATGAACTCAAAAGAAGTAACATTTGTATAATTTGCCTGCCAGATGAAGAAAGAAAGGAGGGGAAGTAAACATTTTAGAGGAAATAATAAAAGAATCTTCTCAAAACTGAACAAAAGAAAGGATATTAAAATTCCATAGGTCCAGAAAGTTCCATTCCAGACCTGAAGACACCAAGACACATCATAGTTACAATGAAAAGAATTAATAATAAAGAAAGGATCCTAAAGGATGCAAGAGAAAAACAAAAAGTCACACACAGGGGAAAATGCATAAGATTATCAGCATACTTCTCCACTCAAACTCTAAAAGCCAGAAGAGAATGGCAAGATATCTATTGAGCCCTGAATGAAAAAGGGTTTAAACCAAGGATAATATATCCTGCTAGACTTTCATTCAAACTAGATGCAGGGATCAAAACCTTCTCAGAAAGACAACAGTTAAAGGAGGCAAAGATCACCAAGCATGCCCTGGAAGAGGTTCTAAAAGACCTCTTATAAACAAGAACATCACCATAATACTTGCCATATATCAGAGCAAATAAAAAAATTGTTGAATAATGGCACTACAATACATTAAGTCCATAATATCAATAAATGTCAGTGGCTTAAACTCACCCATTAACAGGCACAGAGCTGGAGGATGAATCAGAAAACATAACCCAATCATATACTGCTTGCAAAAATCCCATCTGACCCAACAAGATAAACATAGACTTAAATTTAAAGGATGGAATACTATCATACAGGCTAATGGACCACAAAAAAAAATGCAGGAACAGCCATTCTCATCTCTGACACATTAGGCTTGAAATTAAATAAAGTAATAAAAGATAGGCAAGGCCATTATATAATGATTACAGGATAAATCAACCAAGAATATTTAACAATTATTAACATCTATGCACCTAATGAGGGACCATCTAAATACATCAAACACCTGCTGAAAGAACTACAAAAATACATCAATAGTAATACAGTAAGACTGAGAGACATTAACATCCCACTGTCACACTTAGATTTAAAAAAAAAAAAAAAGCAGAGAATAAAGAAACAAAATTAAATGAAGAGTTTGACAGACTAGATCTCATGGACATCTTCAGAGTTCATCACCCCAAAGAACTGGAATACACATTCTTTCAAATCTACACAACACATACTCAAGGATAGACCATATGTTAGGCCACAAAGACAGCATCAAAAATTCAAGAGCATTGAAATCAACCAAAGTATCTTCTCAGACCACAGTGGAGTAAAACTAACATTTAACAGCAAACAGAAAATTACTAAAAGTCCCAGAATTTGGAAACTAAACAACATACTGCTTAAGAACTGCTGGGTCATAGAGAAACTTAAACAATATTCAAATGTTCCTGGAAACATATGAAAATGAAGACACAAGCTATCAAAATACTTGGGACACAGCTAAAGCAATATTGAGAGGGAAACTCATAGCCATACAATCACATATTAAAGAACTTGGAGAACAAGAAAAACCTCAAATAAACGACCTTACAGTATACCTTAAGGACTTAGGGGAAGAGGAAAAAAGGAATCATAAAGCAACCAGAAGGACAGATATCACTAAAATTAGAGCAAAAATAAACAACATCAAAAATAAGAGAACCATACAAAAGATCAATGAAGCCAAATGTTGGTTCACTGGAAAATTAAACAAGATTGACAAACCCCTACCCAGATGCACTAAAAAAGGGAGAAGACCCCAGTAAATAGAATTATAAATTATAGAGGAGATATCACAATTGATACCACAGAAATGCAGAAAAACATGTGAAACTTCTATGAAGAACTATATGCCACCAAGCTAGAGAATCTGGAAGAAATGGAAAAAGGCCTAGAAGCATATGCCCTTCCAAAACTGAACCAAGGAGAACTACAAAACCTAAATGCACCAATCACAGACAAAGAAATTGGAACAGTTATTAAAATCTCCCAAACAACAAAAGTCCTGGACCAGATGACTTTACAAAAGAATTCTACAAAACCTTCAGGAAACAGTTAGTACCCACATTTCTAAAGCGTTTCCACAAGATAAAAGAAACCAGAACACTCCCTTCCACCTTCTATGGTATCAGCCTGATACCAAAAGCAGATAGGGACACAGCAAAAAGGGAAAACTACAGACCAATATCTGTGATGAACATAGATGCCAAAATACTAAATAAGATCCTAGCCAACTGGATACAGCAGTAAATGAAAAAGATTGTTCATCACGACCACGTAGGATTTATCCCAGGAATGCAAGGCTGGTTCAACATACATATAATCAATCAATGTCATTCACCACATCAAGAAAAGCAAAACCAAAAACCACATCATTATCTCAATAGATGCAGAGAAAGCCTTTGATAAAATTCAACATGCATTCATGATCAAAACACTACAAAAAAAAATGGGAATATCTCCCAAAAGCCTAGAACAGGGAGAACAGAAGCAACTGATAGCACAGCTATATACAAGATTCTGGGTATTATACCCCAAACCCTAACAAAGGGACTTTCCAAAGTTAACCCTATCAACAAATAGTGTGATGATAACAATAACTATCCATTGTCTTTTTGAACCCTAAGACAACAGGAACCTCACATTTCCACTATAGAGCCTATAGTTCCCCCAGTCCTGGAACCTTAGGGTGGGGCCCACTTTTCTGCATGCTGCTTTCAATCCAAATCAAATAATATTGCATCCACAGATCGCAACCTAATCAATGTAATGAGTGCCACCATAGCATGCTTCACTTCAGACTTTGTGACCAGAGACTTCAGGTGTGGAATGACAACCCTTCAGCTTCATCACTCGGGTGAGACCTCTCCTTTCATAGTATTCTCTAACTCCATTCCAAGTGGTCCATGCCCCAATAAAGTCCCCAAACCTAGATATAGTCAAGGTCCCCTGAAATAGAGCATAGGTTCACCCGTGCCCATAAACTAGGGGAAAAATATATACCTGAAAGCAGAAGTACACAAGAGCATGCAGGGAATACCCCCCAACACTTCATCTGCACTACTCCAGTCTTTGGGTCCATGATTGTTCAACAATTTGTTTGGCTTTGTATGTTAACTCTCTTTTCAGCCACCAGGTTCCAGATGCCAGCAAGATGCTGACCAGACTTCCCTGGACAGATGAGCCTATCAATATGTACTAGAGCTCCGCTTCCTCAGAGCCCCACCCTACTAGGGAAAGAGAGAGGCAGACTGGGAGTATGGATCGAGCAGTCAACGCCCATGTTCAGCAGGAAGCAATTACAGAAGCCAGACCTTCCACCCTTTGCAACCCACAACAACCCTGGATCCATACTCCCAGAGAGATATAGAATGGTAAGGCCATCAGGGGAGGGGATGGGACATGGAGATTGGGTTATGGGAATTGTGTGGAATTGTACCCCTCTTATTCTATGGTTTTGTTAAAGTCTCCTTTCTTAATAAATTTTAAAAAATGGGAATATATGGGAATACCTAAAGACAATGAAGTTAATATATAGAAAACCTATAGCAAACAATATACTAAATGGACAGAAGCTGAAAGCCTTCCCCCTCAGATCAGGGAATAGACAGGGTTTTCCACCATCACCATTACTCTTCAACATAGTATTGGAAGGTCTTGCCATAGCAATCAGGCAAGAGAAAGGCACCAAAGGAATACAGACTGGAAGGGAAGAAGTCAAGCTCTCACTCTTTGCAGATGATATGATAGCATACATAGAAAAACCTAAAGCAGAAAACTACTGGAAGTTATTAGGCAATATAGCAAGGTGTCAGGCTAGAAAATCAATGTACAAAAATCAGTGGCATGTCTTTATGCAAACACTAAATCCGAAGAAGACATCCAGAATTCACTTCCATTCACTGTTGTAGCAAAGTCAATAAAATGTCTACGAATAAAGATCACCAAAGAAGTAAAAGACTTGTATACAGAAAAATATGAGTCATTATTCAAGGAAACAGAAACTGAAATGAAAAGACATCCCATGCTCATGGACTGGAAGAATAAATATCATCAAAATAAATATTCTCCCCAGACTTTGATGCTATCCCCATCAAAGTTCCTCCAAGCTTTTTAAGAGACTAGAACAAAAACTACAATAATTTATCTGAAACCAGAAAACACCTAGAATTGCCAAAACAATCTTGAGGAAAAGAAACAGAAATGGAGGCATCACACTCCCTGATCTCTAACTATATTATAAGGCCATCATCATCATCAAAACAGCCTGGTTCTGGAACAAAAATAGGTACACAGACCAATGGAACAGAATTGAAAGCCCAGAACAAAACCCCCACACCTATGGGCATCTAATCTTTGATAAGGGGCCCAAAGTATTAAATGGAGGAAGGAGGCTCTCTTCAATAAATGGTACTGGGAAAACTGGGTTGAAACATGCAGAATAATGAAACTGAACCACCTTATCTCATCAGAAATAAAAATCAACTCCAAATGGATCAAGGACCTGGATTTAGACTAGAAGCTATCAAATATTTAAAGGAACACATTGGTGGAACACTTTCCCACCTAAACCTCAAGGACATCTTTGATGAAACAAACCCAACTGCAAGGAAGACTAAAGAAGAAACAAACCAATGGGACTACATCAAATTGAAAAGCTTCTGCACAAAGAAACTATCACACAAAGAGACCCCTCACAAAATGGGAGATCTTCACATGCCATACATCAGACAAGAGATTAAGCAAACTTAGCACCATTAAAGCAAATGACCCCAACCAAAAATGGGCAGAGGATATGACCAAGACATTCACTTCAGAGGAGATCCAAAAGGCTATCAAATATATGAAAAAATTGCTCCAGGTCGCTGATTGTTAGAGAAATGCAAATTAAGACAATGAGATACCACCTCACTCCTGTAAGAATGGCATACATCTAAAAGGACAGCAGCAACAAATGCTGGAGAGGCTGTGGGGACAGAGGAACCCTTCTGCACTGCTGGTGGTAGTGTAAATTGGTGCAGCCTCTGTGGAGAGCAGTCTGGAGAACTCTCACAAGGCTAGACATAGACCTTCCATATGACCCAGTAATTCCTCTCCTGGGGATATACCCCAAGGATTCCCTAACACCCAACCAAAAATATATGTGTACACCTCTATTAATAGCAGCACAATTCATAATAGGTAAAGCCTGGAAGCAATCCAGGTACCCAGGTGCCCAACAACACGTGAATGGCTGAGAAAGATGTGATATACATAATGGAATACTATGAAGCTATTAAGAACAATGAATCCACCTTCTCTGATCCATTTTGGATGGAGCTAGAAGGAGTGAGCTAAGTCATAAAGACAAAGATGAGTATGGGATGATACCACTCATCAACAGAAGTTGAGAAAGAAAAACAGAAAGGGAAACTAAAAGCAGGATTTGACTAAATCTGGAGTAGAGCACCAAAGTAAAAACACTGGGGTGAGGGTAAGGGTGGACATTCACCTTCCTGGAGTGATGGGGGGTGGGGAAGTGGGATGGGACAGTCTTTTGCTGGTGGGAATGGTGTTTATGTACACTTCTATTAATTTGTAGTCATATAAATCACTATATAATGAATATGAGAGGGGAAAAATTGCTTCTATGTCTCAAACTTTTTAAAGCACAGACTCAATGTTTTTAATACATAGGCTGAGTCTTTCTTTTATTTTTATTTTTTATTTAAGAAAGGATTAATTAACAAAACCATAGGGTAGGAGGGGTACAATTCCACACAATTCCCACCACCCAATCTCCATTTCCCACCCCCTCCCCTGATAGCTTTCCCGTTCTCTATCCCTCTGGGAGCATGGACCCAGGGTCATTGTGGGTTGCAGAAGGTAGAAGGTCTGGCTTCTGTAATTGCTTCCACGCTGAACATGGGCGTTGACTGGTTGGTCCATACTCCCAGTCTGCCTCTCTCTTTCCCTAGTAGGGTGGGTCTCTGGGGAAGCGGAGCTCCAGGACACATTGGTGGGGTCTTCAGTCTAGGGAAGCCTGGCCGGCATCCTGATGACATCTGGAACCTGGTGACTGAAAAGAGAGTTAACATACGAAGCCAAACAAATTGCTGAGCAATCATGGACCCAAAGCTTGGAATAGTGGAGAGGAAGTGTTAGGGGGGTACTCACTGCAAACTCTACTGTACTTCTGCTTTCAGGTATATATTTTGCAGTAGTTTACGGATACGTGTGAACATATGCTCTCTCTCACAGAAACTGGTGTATATCTAGGTTTTGGGACTTTGTTAGAAAGTGAACCACCTGGCATGGAATTAGAGTATACTATGAAAGGAAAGGTCTCACCGGAGTAATGAAGCTGAAGGGTTGTCATTCCACACGTGAAGTCTCTGGTCACAGTCTGAAGTGAAGCATGTTGAGGTGGCAATCGTTGTGTTGGTTAGGTTGTGTTAGGCAGATGCAATATTATTTGATATGGATTGGGAGAGGCATATGGGAAAGTGGACCCTATACAATGGTTCCAGGATTGGGGAAAGTAGAGGCTCTATAGTGGAGATGTGAGCTTCCTGCTGTCTTAGGGTTCAAAAAGACAATCGATAGTTAATGTTATCATCACATTATTTGGTAATTGGGTTAACTTTGAAAAGTACTTTTGTTAGGGTTTGCTGTACAGTACCCAGTGTCTTGTATATAGCTGTGCTATTGGTTGCTTCTGATCTACTTGTTCTAGGCTTTTGAGAGAGTCTGCAGATCAATTACACAGCCTATATATTAAAAAGATTCAGTTTGTGTTTTGAAAAACTTCGAGACATACAATTAATTTTCCCCCTCTCGTATTAATTAATTAGTGATTTATATGACTACATTCTACTAGGAGTGTACATAAACACCATTCCTACCACCAAAAGACTGTGACCCATCCCTCCCACCCACTCCCACCCCCCACTGTCCCAGGAAGCTGCATGTCTACCCCTCACCACAGGGCTTTTACTTTGGTGCCCTATTTACAATTTGATCAGGTCCTGCTTTTAGTTTCCCTTTCAGATCTTCTTACTCAACTTCTGTTGATGAGTGGGATCATCCCATGCTCATCTTTATCTTTCTGACTTAGCTCACTTAACATAATTCCTTCTAGCTCTGTCCAAGATGGGTCAGAGAAGGTGGGTTCATTGTTCTTGATAGCTGCATAGTATTCCATTGTGTATATATACCACAGCTTTCTCAGCCACTCATCTGTTGTTGGGCACCTGGGTTGCTTCCAGATTTTAGCTATTATGAATTTTGCTGCTATGAACATAAGAGTACACACCTCTTTTTGGTTGGGTGGTTTTTGCAATTGTTTTTGCTTTGTTTGGGAAGGGGGTGGATGTTTTTAATAGTCAATCTGGAATACTTTAAACTGTAGACTGATCATTAGGTGTTTATTTTGTTTGTTTTCTTTTATTGTTTTACCTTGGTGTTTTTTTTTTTTTTTGGCTAGTTTGTTTTTTTCATTGGGGTTAGTTTATTTTTCCTTTTTATTCCTCTGATAAAAATTAGCCTTTGTTTTTGATTAATTGCATACTGGTGATTGGTGATGCTCTCTGTTGTGGTAGCAGCGTTTCTTCTCCCACCCTCCTTGTTTCTTTTTCTTTTCTTCTCTCTGATTTGAAAAATCTTATCTTTTGCTCCTGTATTTGATGCATTCACTTGTGTTTCTGTGTGACATGTGATCTGCCTTGTGTAAGAAGGCTTGTGGGGTAAGGCTTTTCTTTCTTTATGTATCTTTGTGTCTGTCTCTCTTCTTTTATTTTCTTTCTCTTCCCACAATCTCTTAACTTTATGCTTGATAGTTGTTTTTTGTAATTATCTGATCTTCCTTTTTTTTTTTCTGTTGTTGTTGTCTTGTTTTTCCTTTTGTTTTTGTTGGAGAGAGTTTTCTTAGCTAACTGGTTTTGGTCAAACTGCATTAACCATTGATTTTGTTGTTGTATTTGCTGAGGTTTGTGATCTCAGTTGTAAGAAGTCTTTGGTTTAGTAGAATTTTCCCTCACTCAACACAACAATTGAACATAAATGGTCAAGGTAAAAAACTACAGAACACACCATTTTAAAAAATATGGTCAAAACCTGTTGAAACTAAAACTTAAAAGGACTTTGGCTGCTGTGTGTAAAGGATTCACTGTGGCACTCTGGGAATAGGTTTAAACATTTCAATGGGGTGGAAGTTTTGAATAGTAAATTTGGAATACTTTAAACTGTAGACTGATTATTAGGTGTTTATTTTGTTTGTTTTCTTTTTTGTTTGTTTTACCTTGGGGTTTTTTTGTTGTTGTTGTTATTAGCTTGTTTTTTAATTGGGGTTAGTTTATTTTTCCTATACAAGGGTAAAGGGCAAATACCTGGGTAGTGCAAAGTAAGCTGCTCCATTTAAGTTTAAGCAAAAAAAAGGTTTATTGATAAAATCATTATGAATGAGATGGGGGGAAAGTCTATCTAGGAAAATAGGCAAAAATCCAAAGTCTGAAACTAAGTTACCCAAGATCACCAAGTAAAAAGATCAGGATCAATCTGGAGCCACACCAAATGAAGAGTGCCATGATGAAAGTGACCAAATCAAGAAAGCTAGTCTGTCCTTAAATACATCCCCCTGTTGGTCTATTCTACCTCAGGCTGATGGCATTCCTATGCTAATTTCCCCAAACTCCTGTTGGGGTAACACCAAAAGCCAAAGTACCTAAAACAGATGCTGCAATGAATTAAGACAAGAGCCCAGAAAAAAAAATTCTAAATAAGCCAGAAGCAACTAAAAATGAGGAAAATATTCAAACATTACTTGACACATTAATCGCAGGTGTGAGAAAAACTTTTTAGGAAAATACTATCAGAAATAGGGAAATAGCAGAAGAGACCCTCAAGGCAAATACTTGGTACCTTGAGGTAATTAGAGAAAAGAAAGCTGAAATAGCTTTCAGCTAGCAGAACAAGCTAATACTGTAACTGAGCAAGGTAAAAAAAAAAAATAGCTGAACTGAAGAAGGAAGCTTAGGGAAAAGCAAATTAACAGAAATAGAAAACATAATTAGCCAGACAGAGGATAGCCTAGAGAAAACTTAGGAGGTAAAAGAGCTAAAAAGGAAATTGAGAAACACTGAAAACAACAACAGAGACATATGTGATGATCTCAAAAGAAGTAATATTCAAATAATAGGCCTATCAGAGGAAGAGAGGAAGGGGAAGAAAGCATCCTAGAGGAAATAACAGAAGACAACTTCCCAGCCCTAAACAACAGAAAGGACATCAGGATTCAAGAGGCCCAGATAGTTTCAAACAGAATCAATCCAGACCTGAAGACACCAAGACACATCATACTTATAATGGAAAGAAGTCAAAGATAATAAAGGATCACAAAGGCTGCAAGAGAAAAATTAAAACTCACAAAGGAAAGCCCATAAGACTATCTGCAGACTTCTCCACTCAAACTCTAAAAGCCAGAGAGAATGGAAAGATATCTATCAAGCTCTCAATGAAAAGGGGTTTCAACCAAGGATAATACAGCCTTCTAAACTTTCATTTAGACTAAATGGAGGGATCAAAGCCTTCTAAGACAAACAATAGTTAAAGAAGGCAACTGTCACCAAGCATGCCCTGAAAAAGGTTCTAAAATACCTCCTATAAACAAGAACATCCCAAAATACTAGCCATATATCAGTCAAAACAAAAATTATTGAATAATGGCAGTTGTGTTTTCTTATCTATCCTCCTACTCTGTGCCTTTTAATGGGTAAATCCATAATATCAATAAATGCCAATGCCTTAAATTCACCCAATAAAAGGCACAGACTAGGAGGATAGATCAGAAAACACAACACAACCCTATGCTACCTGTAGGAATCCGACCTGACCCAACAAGACAAACACAGACTTAAAGTGAAAGGGTGGAAAACTATCACACAAGCTAATGGACCACAAAAAAGGTAGGAACATCTATTCTCATCTCTGAAACATTGCACTTTAAAATATATAAATTAATAAAGATAGGCAAGGTCATTACAAAGTGATCAGAGGATCAATCAACCAAGAAGATTTAACAATATTAACATCTATGGATGCACTTAATGAGGGCCAATCTAAATACATTAAAAAAACTTACTGAAAGAGCTACAAAATAAAATTAATAGTAATATAATAGTAGGAGAATTTAACACCCCATTCTCACACTTAGGCAGATCATCTATGTAGAGAATCAATAAAGAAACAAGAAAATTAATCAAAAAGATGGATAGACTAGACCTCCTGGACATTTTCAGAGTTCTCACCCCAAGAAATTGGAATACACATTCTTTTCAAATTCACACAGAACAGCTTCACAGATAGACCACATCTTAGGCCACAAAGATAGTATCAACAAATTCCAGAGCACTGAAATCATCCCAAGCATCTTCTCAGACCACAGTGGAGTAAAGTTAATACTCAACAACAAACAGAAAATTAGTAAAAGTCACAAAATTTGGAAACTAAACAAGATACTGCTTAGAAACTGCTGGGATAAATGGAAAATCAAGCAAGAATTTCATATGTTCCTAGAAACAAATGAAAATGAAGACACAAGCTATCAAAATATTTGGGGCATAGCTAAAGCAGTACTGAGAGGGTTACTCATAGCCATACAAGCACAAATTAGAGAACAAGAAAAAGCTCAATCAAATGACCTAACTGCATATCTTAAAGACTTAGAAGAAGAGGAACAAAGGAACTCTAAAGCAACCAGAAGGACTGAAATAACTAAAATTAGAGTGGAAATAAACAACATAAAAAAAGAGAGAATCATACAAAAGATCAATGAAGCCAAATGTTGCTTCTTTGAAAAATTAAACAAAATTGACAAACCTTTAGCCAGACTCACAAAAAAGGGGAGGAGAAAACTCAAATAAATATAATTGTAATTGATAACAGAGATATCAGAACAGACACGACAGAAATCCAAGAAGTCATGAGAAGTTTCTATGAGCAACTATATGCTACCAAGCTGGAGAATCTGGAAGAAATGCAAGATTTCCTAGGAAGATATACCCTTCGAAAACTTAACCAGGAAGAACTACAAAACCTAAGTGGGCCAATAACTGTCATGCTTCCTTGGGGGGAATGAGGCAGGAGTGAGCTTGCTAAAGGGGTCTTCCAACATAACATGGCAGCGGATGATACACAAACCTCTTTAGGATCCCGTTGCAGGGAACAGAATAACTTTATTGACAGTTACAAGTTTATAAAGGGGTAGCTGTGCAGGGGAAGCAGCCAGCTGGCCAATGAGGTCAATATCTCCTTAAAAAAGAGAGCAATGCAATGAGAAGGTGATACAGGAATGGGGAAATAGAAATATAAGGAAGGTGAAACCCACCAGAGGGGGGAGGGGTGAATGATGAGGTGAGACTGATAGGGAGGTTGGAATTCCTCCATGTACTCTGGCCACATCTTGTTCAACCACAAGGCTGGCATGCCAAGGGTAGACTGATAGACAAGCTACTGGCTGAGGGAGGGGGGCTGTCAGCCATCCATGCTCAAACACACATCAGACCCACAAATAACAGATAAAGAAATTGAGAAAATTATTAAGAATCTTCCCAACAACAAATGAATTCTACAAAACCTTCATGAAACAGTTAATACCTATACTTATAAAGGTCTTCCAAAATACTGAAGAAACAGAAATACTTCCTTCCACCTTCTATGAAGCCAACATCACCCTGATACCAAATGCAGATAGGGACACAACAAAAAAGGAAAACTACAGACCAATATCTCTGATGAACATAGATATTAAAATATTGAGCTAGATCCTAGACAACTGGATACAACAGTATATCAAAAAGATTGTTTATCTTGACCAAGTGAGATTTATTCCAAGGATGCAAGGCTGATTCAATATACATAAGTCAATCAATGTCATTCAGCACATCAATAAAAGTGAAACCAAAAAACAAAAAACACATGATTATCTCAAAAGATGAAGATAAAGCTTTTGACAAAATCCTACACTCAATTTACGCTCGAAACACTACAAAAAATGGAAATAGATGGAAAATTCCTCAAGATACTGGAGTCCATAAACAGCAAACCTATAGCCAACATCATACTCATTGAACAGAAACTGAAAGCATTGCCCCTCAGATCAGGGAAGACAGAGCTGTCTATTATCACCGTTACTCTTCAACATACCATTGGAAGCTCTCACCATACCAATCAGGCAAGAGAAAGGAATCAAGGGACTATAAGGATTTCCAGTCTGTACAATGGAAGGGAAGAAGTCAAAATCACTATTTCAAAAGATATGATAGTATACATGGAAAAACTTAAATAATCCATCAGAAAGCTACTGGAAATCATTATGCAATATAGCAGTCTCAGGCTACAAAATCATTGTAAAAATTCAGTGGCCTTTCTTTATGCAAACACTAAGTCCCAGGAAAAGGATATCCAGAAATCATACCCATTCACTATTACAGAAAAATCAATAAAATATCTAGAAACAAACCTGACCAAGGAAGTGAAAAACCTGCATACTGAAAACTATGAGTCAATATTCAAAGAAACAGAAAATGATACAAAGAAATGGAAAGATATCCCATGCTTATGGATTGTACCCAGTGCCATATACAAATTTAATGCAATATCCATCAAAGTCCCACCAAATTTCTTTAAGAGAACAGAACAAAAATTACAATCATTTTGGAAACAGAAAACTCCTAGAGGGGGCTGGGCATTAACACAGCGGGTTAAGCAGACATTGCACGAAGAGTAAGGACTGATGTTAGAATCCCGGATAAGGACATTGGCTCCCCAACTGCAGGGAGGTGGGTCACTTCACAGGCAGGGAAAAAGGTTGGCAGATATCTATCCTTCTCTCCCCTTCTCAGTCTTCCCCTCCTCTCTCAATTTCTCTCTGTCCTATCCAACAACAGCAGCAGCAATAACTACTGCTATTATTATAACAACATCAAAAAGGGCAACAAAATGGGAAAAATGGCCTCCAGGAGCAGCGGGTTCACAGTGCAGGTACCTAGTCCCAGTAATAATCCTGGAGGCAAAAAGAAAGAAAGAAAGAAAGAAAGAAAGAAAGAAAGAAAGAAAGGAAGGAAGGAAGGAAGGAAGGAAGGAAGGAAGGAAGGAAGGAAGGACCTAGAATCACCAAAACAATCTTTCAGAAAAAAAACAGAAATGGGGCATTGTTGTTTTCACTTGGCTGGCTTCACAGGCGGGTAACAGACGACCAGGGACTCATGGTTGAGCTGTAGGCAGTATCTCTTTATTCATGCAGGCCGCAGCACAATCTAAGACGAGCTAAGCTAAACTCAAGGTACAGTACTGTAAAACTCACAATGCTGTCTTTATATATACTTGCAAAGTAAGGTGGAAACAGGATGTGACATAGAGAGGGTGGAGAGTAAAGTGAC